>NW_027132516.1:0-42440 GCF_026122565.2 Emydura macquarii macquarii | reverse complement strand
ACCCTAGTTGTTTTTGCCATATTGGCTTTGATAACAAAAGCTCAAAGTGTAGAAGCATCTACATTGCTTGGTAACGAGGGTTCCGCGGCACTCTAAAGACTTTATTGTTAAGAGTGCCGCGGAACCCTCGTTGTTTTTGCCATATTGGCTTTGATAACAAAAGCTCAAAGTGTAGAAGCATCTACATTGTTCTCCTGCAACGAGGGGTCCGCGGCACTCTAAACAATAATGTCTTTCGCGTGCCGCGGAACCCTCGTTGCTTTTGCCATATTGGCTTCGATAACAAAAGCTCAAAGTGTAGAAGCATCTACATTGTTTTCGGTAACGATGGTTCCGCGGCACTCTAAAGTCTTTGGAGTGCCGCGGAACCCCCGTTGTTATTGCCATATTGGCTTTGATAACAAAAGCTCAATGTGTAGAAGCATCTACATTGTTTTCGGCAACGAGGGTTCAAGGCACTCTAAAGAAAAGTCTTTAGAGTGCCGCGGAACCCTCGTTGTTTTTGCCATATTGGCTTTGATAACAAAAGCTCAAAGTGTAGAAGCATCTAAATTGTTTTCGGCAACGAGGGTTACGCGGCACTCTAAAGAATAAAGCCTTTAGAGTGCCGGGAACCCTCGTTGTTTTTGCCATATTGGCTTTGATAACAAAAGCTCAACGTGTAGAAGCATCTAAATTGTTTTCGGCTTTAGTCTTTAGAGTGCCGCGGAACCCTCGTTGTTTTTGCCATATTGGCTTTCATAACAAAAGCTCAAAGTGTAGAAGCATCTACATTGTTCTCGGCAACGAGGGTTCGTTGTTTTTGCCATATTGGCTTTGATGCCACATTGGCTTTGATAACAAAAGCTCAAAGTGTAGAAGCATCTACATTGTTTTCGGCAACGAGGGATCCACGGCACTCTAAAGACTAAAGTCTTTAGAGTGCCACGGAACCCTCGTTGTTTTTGCCATATTGGCTTTCATAACAAAAGCTCAAAGTGTAGAAGCATCTACATTGTTCTCGGCAACGAGGGTTCGTTGTTTTTGCCATATTGGCTTTGATGCCACATTGGCTTTGATAACAAAAGCTCAAAGTGTAGAAGCATCTACATTGTTTTCGGTAACGAGGGTTCCGCGGCACTCTAAAGACAAAGGTGCCGCAGAACCCTCGTTGTTTTTGCCATATTGGCTTTGATAACAAAAGCTCAAAGTGTAGAAGCATCAACATTGTTTTCGGCAACGAGGGTTCCGCGGCACTCTAAAGACTAAAGTGCCGCGGAACCCTCGTTGTTTTTGCCATATTGGCTTTGATAACAAAAGCTCAAAGTGTAGAAGTATATACATTTTTTTCGGCAACGAGGGTTCCACGGCACTCTAAAGACTAGAATCTTTAGAGTGCCGTGGAACCCTCGTTGTTTTTGCCATATTGGCTTTGATAACAAAAGCCTTAAGTGTAGAAGCATCTACATTGTTTTCGGCAACGAGGGTTCCGCGGCACTCTAAAGACTAAAGTGCCGCGGAACCCTCGTTGTTTTTGTCATATTGGCTTTGATAACAAAAGCTCAAGGTGTAGAAGCATCTACATTGTTTTCGGCAACGAGGGTTCCGCGGCACTCTAAAGACTAAAGTGCCGCGGAACCCTCGTTGTTTTTGCCATATTGGCTTTGATAACAAAAGCTCAAAGAGTAGAAGCATCTACATTGTTTTTGGCAATGAGGGTTCCGCGGCACTCTATAGACTAAAGTCTTTAGAGTGCCGCGGAACCCTCATTGTTTTTGCCATATTGGCTTTGATAACAAAAGCTCAAAGTGTAGAAGCATCTACATGGTTTTAGGCAACGAGTATTCCGCGGCACTCTAAAGACTAAAGTGTCGCGGAACCCTCGTTGTTTTTGCCATATTGGCTTTGATAACAAAAGCTCAAAGTGTAGAAGCATCTCCATTGTTTTCGGCAACGAGAGTTCAGCGGCACTCTAAAGACTAAAGTGCCGCAGAACCCTCGTTGTTTTTGCCATATTGGCTTTGATAACAAAAGCTCAAAGTGTAGAAGCATCTACATTGTTTTCGGCAATGAGGGTTCTGCGGCACTCTAAAGACTAAAGTCTTTAGAGTGCCGCGGAACCCTCGTTGTTTTTGCCATACTGGCTTTGATGCCACATTGGCTTTGATAACAAAAGCTCAAAGTGTAGAAGCATCTACATTGTTTTCGGCAACGAGGGTTCTGCGGCACTCTAAAGACTAAAGCCTTTAGAGTGCCGCGGAATCCTCGTTGTTTTTGCCATATTGGTTTGATAACAAAAGCTCAAAGTGTAGAAGCATCTACATCGTTCTCGGCAACGAGGGTTCCGTGGCACTCTAAAGAATAAAGTCTTTAGAGTGCCGCGGAACCCTCGTTGTTTTCGCCATATTGGCTTTGATAACAAAAGCTCAAAGTCTAGAAGCATCTACATCGTTCTCGGCAACGAGGGTTCCGCGGCATTCTGAACAATAAAGTCTTTAGAGTGCCGCGGAACCCTCGTTGTTTTGGTCATATTGGCTGTGATAACAAAAGCTCAAAGTGTAGAAGCATCTACATTGTTCTCGGCAACGAGGTTCCGCTTTGCACTCTAAAGACTAAAGTGCCGCGGAACCCTCGTTGTTTTTGCCATATTGGCTTTGATAACAAAAGCTCAAAGTGTAGAAGCATCTACATTAATTTCGGCAACGAGGGTTCTGCGGCACTCTAAAGACTAAAGTCTTTAGAGTGCCGCGGAACCCTCGTTGTTTTTGCCATACTGGCTTTGATGCCACATTGTCTTTGATAACAAAAGCTCAAAGTGTAGAAGCATCTACATTGTTTTCGGCAACGAGGTTCTGCGGCACTCTAAAGACTAAAGCCTTTAGAGTGCCGCGGAATCCTCGTTGTTTTTGCCATATTGGCTTTGATAACAAAAGCTCAAAGTGTAGAAGCATCTACATCGTTCTCGGCAACGAGGGTTCCGTGGCACTCTAAAGAATAAAGTCTTTAGAGTGCCGCGGAACCCTCGTTGTTTTCGCCATATTGGCTTTGATAACAAAAGCTCAAAGTCTAGAAGCATCTACATCGTTCTCGGCAACGAGGGTTCCGCGGCATTCTGAACAATAAAGTCTTTAGAGTGCCGCGGATCCCTCGTTGTGTTTTCCATATTTTCTTTGATAACAAAAGCTCAAAGTGTAGAAGCATCTACATTGTTTTCAGCAACGAGGGTTCCGCGGCACTCTAAAGACTTGAGTGCCGCGGAACCCTCGTTGTTTTTGCCATATTGGCTTTGATAACAAAAGCTCAAAGTGTGGAAGCATCTACATTATTTTCGACAACGAGGGTTCCGCGGCACTCTAAAGACTAAAGTCTTTAGAGTGCCGCGGAATCCTCGTTGTTTTTGCCATATTGGCTTTGATAACAAAAGCTCAAAGTGTAGAAGCATCTACATTTTTCTCGGCAACGAGGGTCCCGCGGCACTCTAAACACTAAAGTCTTTAGAGTGCCGCGGAAACCTCGTTGTTTTTGCCATATTGGCTTTGATAACAAAAGCTCAAAGTGTAGAAGCATCTACCTTGTTTCGGCTACGAGGTGTCAGCGGCACTCTGAAGACTAAATTGCCGCAGAATCCTCATTGTTTTTGCCATATTGGCTTGGATAACAAAATCTCAAAGTGTAGAAGCATCTACATTGTTTTCGGCAACGAGGGTTCCGCGGCACTCTAAAGACTAAAGTCTTTATAGTGCCGGGGAACCCTCATTGTTTTTGCCATATTGGCTTTGATGCCACATTGGCTTTGATAACAAAAGCTCAAAGTGTAGAAGCATCTACATTGTTCTCGGCAACGAGGTTCCGTGGCACTCTAAAGAATAAAGTCTTTAGAGTGCCGCGGAACCCTCGTTGTTTTCGCCATATTGGCTTTGATAACAAAAGCTCAAAGTCTAGAAGCATCTACATTGTTTTCGGCAACGAGGGTTTCTAAAGTTGTTTTTGCCATATTGGCTTTGATGCCACATTGGCTTTGATAACAAAAGCTCAAAGTATAGAAGCATCTACATTGTTCTTGGCAACGAGGGTTCCGCGGCACTCTAAAGACTAAAGTTCCGCGGAACCCTAGTTGTTTTTGCCATATTGGCTTTGATAACAAAAGCTCAAAGTGTAGAAGCATCTACATTGTTTTCGGCAACGAGGTTTCCGCGGCACTCTAAAGACTTTATTGTTTAGAGTGCCGCGGAACCCTCGTTGTTTTTGCCATATTGGGTTTGATAACAAAAGCTCAAAGTGTAGAAGCCTCTACATTGTTCTCGGCAACGAGGGTTCCGCGGCACTCTAAACAATAAAGTCTTTAGAGTGCCGCGGAACCCTCGTTGTTTTGCCATATTGGCTTTGATAACAAAAGCTCAAAGTGTAGAAGCATCTACATTGTTTTCGGCAACGATGGTTCCGCGGCACTCTAAAGTCTTTGGAGTGCCGCGGAACCCCCGTTGTTTTTGCCATATTGGATTTGATAACAAAAGCTCAATGTGTAGAAGCATCTACTTTGTTTTCGGCAACGTGGGTTCCGCGGCACTCTAAAGAAAAGTATTTAGAGTGCCGCGGAACCCTCGTTGTTTTTGCCATATTGGCTTTGATAACAAAAGCTCAAAGTGTAGAAGCCTCTAAATTGTTTTCGGCAACGAGGGTTACGCGGCACTCTAAAGAATAAAGCCTTTAGAGTGCCGTGGAACCCTCGTTGTTTTTGCCATATTGGCTTTGATAACAAAAGCTCAAATTGTATAAGCATCTAAATTGTTTTCGGCTTTAGTCTTTAGAGTGCCGCGGAACCCTCGTTGTTTTTGCCATATTGGCTTTCATAACAAAAGCTCAAAGTGTAGAAGCATCTACATTGTTCTCGGCAACGAGGGTTCGTTGTTTTTGCCATATTGGCTTTGATGCCACATTGGCTTTGATAACAAAAGCTCAAAGTGTAGAAGCATCTACATTGTTTTCGGCAACGAGGGTTCCACGGCACTCTAAAGATTATAGTCTTTATAGTGCAGCGGAACACTCGTTGTTTTTGCCATATTGGCTTTGATAACAAAAGCTCAAAGTGTAGAAGCATCTACATTGTTCTCGGCAACGAGGGTTACGCGGCACTCTAAAGAATAAAGTCTTTAGAGTGCAGCTGAACCCTAGTTGTTTTTGCCATATTGGCTTTGATAACAAAAGCTCAAAGTGTAGAAGCATCTAAATTGTTTTCGGCTTTAGTCTTTAGAGTGCCGCGGAACCCACGTTGTTTTTGCCATATTGGCTTTGATAACAAAAGCTCAAAGTGTAGAAGCATCTACATTGTTCTCGGCAACGAGGGTTCGTTGTTTTTGCCATATTGGCTTTGATGCCACATTGGCTTTGATAACAAAAGCTCAAAGTGTAGAAGCATCTACATTGTTTTCGGCCACGAGTGTTCCGTGGCACTCTAAAGACTTATGTCTTTAGAGTGCCACGGAACCCTCGTTGTTTTTGCCATATTGGCTTTCATAACAAAAGCTCAAAGTGTAGAAGCATCTACATTGTTCTCGGCAACGAGGGTTCGTTGTTTTTGCCATATTGGCTTTGATGCCACATTGGCTTTGATAACAAAAGCTCAAAGTGTAGAAGCATCTGCATTGTTTTCGGCAACGAAGGTTCCACGGCACTCTAAAGATTATAGTCTTTATAGTGCAGCGGAACACTCGTTGTTTTTGCCATATTGGCTTTGATAACAAAAGCTCAAAGTGTAGAAGCATCTACATTGTTCTCGGCAACGAGGGTTACGCGGCACTCTAAAGAATAAAGTCTTTAGAGTGCAGCTGAACTCTAGTTGTTTTTGCCATATTAGCTTTGATAACAAAAGCTCAAAGTGTAGAAGCATCTAAATTGTTTTCGGCTTTAGTATTTAGAGTGCCGCGGAACCCTCGTTGTTTTTGCCATATTGGCTTTGATAACAAAAGCTCAAAGTGTAGAAGCATCTACATTGTTTTCGGCTACGAGGGTTCCGCGGCACTCTGAAGACTAGAGTGCCGCTGAACCCTCGTTGTTTTTGCCATATTGGCTTTGATGCCACATTGGTTTTGATAACAAAAGCTCAAAGTGTAGAAGCATCTAAATTGTTTTCGGCTTTAGTCTTTAGAGTGCCGCGGAACCCTCGTTGTTTTTGCCATATTGGCTTTGATAACAAAAGCTCAAAGTGTAGAAGCATCTACATTGTTCTCGGCAACGAGGGTTCCGCGGCACTCTAAAGACAAAAGTGCCGCTGAACCCTCTTTGTTTTTGCCATATTGGCTTTGATAACAAAAGCTCAAAGTGTAGAAGCATCTCCATTGTTTTGGGCAACGAGAGTGCTGCCGAACCCTTGTTGTTTTTGCCATATTGACTTTGATAACAAAAGCTCAAAGTGTAGAAGCATCTACATTGTTTTCGGCAACGAGGGTTCCGCGGCACTGTAAAGACTAAAGTGCTGCAGAACCTCGTTGTTTTGCCATATTGGCTTTGATAACAAAAGCTCAAGGTGTAGAAGCATCTACATTGTTTTCTGCAACGAGGGTTCCGCGGCACTCTATCGACTAAAGTCTTTAGAGTGCCGCGGAACCCTCGTTGTTTTTGCCATATTGGCTTTGATAACAAAAGCTCAAAGTGTAGAAGCATCTACATTGTTTTCTGCAACGAGGGTTCCGCGGCACTCTATCGACTAAAGTCTTTAGAGTGCCGCGAAAACCTCGTTGTTTTTGCCATATTGGCTTTGATAAAAAAAGCTCAAAGTGTAGAAGCATCTACATGGTTTTAGGCAACGAGTATTCCGCGGCACTCTAAAGACTAAAGTTCCGCAGAACCCTCGTTGTTTTTGCCATATTGGCTTTGATAACAAAAGCTCAAAGTGTAGAAGCATCTACATTGTTTTCGGCAACGAGGGTTCCGCGGCACTCTTTAGACTAAAATCTTTAGAGTGCCGCGGAACCCTCGTTGTTTTTGCCATATTGGCTTTGATAAAAAAAGCTCAAAATGTAGAAGCATCTACATGGTTTTAGGCAACGAGTATTCCGCGGCACTCTAAAGACTAAAGTTCCGCAGAACCCTCGTTGTTTTTGCCATATTGGCTTCGATAACAAAAGCTCAAAGTGTAGAAGCATCTACATTGTTTTCGGCAACGATATTTCCGCGGCACTCTAAAGTCTTTGGAGTGCCGCGGAACCCCCGTTGTTATTGCCATATTGGCTTTGATAAAAAAAGCTCAATGTGTAGAAGCATCTACATTGTTTTCGGCAACGAGGGTTCCGCGGCACTCTAAAGAAAAGTCTTTAGAGTGCCGCGGAACCCTCGTTGTTTTTGCCATATTGGCTTTGATAACAAAAGCTCAAAGTGTAGAAGCATCTAAATTGTTTTCGGCAACGAGGGTTACGCGGCACTCTAAAGAATAAAGCCTTTAGAGTGCCGTGGAACCCTCGTTGTTTTTGCAATATTGGCTTTGATAACAAAAGCTCAAAGTGTAGAAGCATCTAAATTGTTTTCGGCTTTAGTCTTTAGAGTGCCGCGGAACCCTCGTTGTTTTTGCCATATTGGCTTTCATAACAAAAGCTCAAAGTGTAGAAGCATCTACATTGTTCTCGGCAACGAGGGTTCGTTGTTTTTGCCATATTGGCTTTGATGCCACATTGGCTTTGATAACAAAAGCTCAAAGTGTAGAAGCATCTACATTGTTCTCGGCAACGAGGGTTACGCGGCACTCTAAAGAATAAAGTCTTTAGAGTGCAGCTGAACCCTAGTTGTTTTTGCCATATTGGCTTTGATAACAAAAGCTCAAAGTGTAGAAGCATCTAAATTGTTTTCGGCTTTAGTCTTTAGAGTGCCGCGGAACCCTCGTTGTTTTTGCCATATTGGCTTTGATAACAAAAGCTCAAAGTGTAGAAGCATCTACATTGTTCTCGGCAACGAGGGTTCGTTGTTTTTGCCATATTGGCTTTGATGCCACATTGGCTTTGATAACAAAAGCTCAAAGTGTAGAAGCATCTACATTGTTTTCGGCCACGAGTGTTCCGTGGCACTCTAAAGACTAAAGTCTTTAAAGTGCCACGGAACCCTCGTTGTTTTTGCCATATTGGCTTTCATAACAAAAGCTCAAAGTGTAGAAGCATCTACATTGTTCTCGGCAACGAGGGTTCGTTGTTTTTGCCATATTGGCTTTGATGCCACATTGGCTTTGATAACAAAAGCTCAAAGTGTAGAAGCATCTACATTGTTTTCGGCAACGAAGGTTCCACGGCACTCTAAAGATTATAGTCTTTATAGTGCAGCGGAACACTCGTTGTTTTTGCCATATTGGCTTTGATAACAAAAGCTCAAAGTGTAGAAGCATCTACATTGTTCTCGGCAACGAGGGTTACGCGGCACTCTAAAGAATAAAGTCTTTAGAGTGCAGCTGAACCCTAGTTGTTTTTGCCATATTAGCTTTGATAACAAAAGCTCAAAGTGTAGAAGCATCTAAATTGTTTTCGGCTTTAGTATTTAGAGTGCCGCGGAACCCTCGTTGTTTTTGCCATATTGGCTTTGATAACAAAAGCTCAAAGTGTAGAAGCATCTACATTGTTCTCGGCAACGAGGGTTCCGCGGCACTCTGAAGACTAGAGTGCCGCTGAACCCTCGTTGTTTTTGCCATATTGGCTTTGATGCCACATTGGTTTTGATAACAAAAGCTCAAAGTGTAGAAGCATCTAAATTGTTTTCGGCTTTAGTCTTTAGAGTGCCGCGGAACCCTCGTTGTTTTTGCCATATTGGCTTTGATAACAAAAGCTCAAAGTGTAGAAGCATCTACATTGTTCTCGGCAACGAGGGTTCCGCGGCACTCTAAAGACAAAAGTGCCGCTGAACCCTCTTTGTTTTTGCCATATTGGCTTTGATAACAAAAGCTCAAAGTGTAGAAGCATCTCCATTGTTTTGGGCAACGAGAGTGCTGCCGAACCCTTGTTTTTTTTGCCATATTGGCTTTGATAACAAAAGCTCAAAGTGTAGAAGCATCTACATTGTTTTCGGCAACGAGGGTTCCGCGGCACTGTAAAGACAAAAGAGCCGCAGAACCCTCGTTGTTTTTTCCATATTGGCTTTGATAACAAAAGCTCAAAGTGTAGAAGAATCTACATTGTTCTCGGCAACGAGGGTTCCGCGGCACTCTAAAGACAAAAGAGCCGCAGAACCCTCGTTGTTTTTTCCATATTGGCTTTGATAACAAAAGCTCAAAGTGTAGAAGCATCTACATGGTTTTAGGTAAAGAGGGTTCCGCGGCACTCTAAAGACTACAGTGTCGCGGAACCCTCGTTGTTTTTGCCATTTTGGCTTTGATAACAAAAGCTCAGAGTCTAGAAGCATCTACATTGTTTTCAGCAACGAGGGTTCCGCGGCACTCTAAAGACTGAAGTGCCGCAGAACCCTCGTTGTTTTTGCCATATTGGCTTTGATAACAAAAGCTCAAAGTGTAGAAGCATCTACATTGTTCTTGGCAACGAGGGTTCCGCGGAACTCTAAAGACTAAAGTCTTTAGAGTGCCAAGGAACCCTCCTTGTTTTTGCCATATTGGCTTTGATAACAAAAGCTCAAAGTTTAGAAGCATCTACATTGTTTTAAGCAACGAGGGTTCCGCGGCACTCTAAAGACTAAAGTGCCGCGGAACCCTCGTTGTTTTTGCCATATTGGCTTTGATAACAAAAGCTCAAAGTGTAGAAGCATCTACATTTTTTTCGTCAACGAGGGTTCAGCAGCACTCTAAACAATAAAGTCTTTAGAGTGCCGCGGAACCCTCGTTGCTTTTGCCATATTGGCTTCGATAACAAAAGCTCAATGTGTAGAAGCATCTACATTGTTTTCGGCAACGATGGTTCCGCGGCACTCTAAAGTCTTTGGAGTGCCGCGGAACCCCGTTGTTATTGCCATATTGGCTTTGATAACAAAAGCTCAATGTGTAGAAGCATCTACATTGTTTTCGGCAACGAGGGTTCCGCGGCACTCTAAAGAAAAGTCTTTAGAGTGCCGCGGAACCCTCGTTGTTTTTGCCATATTGGCTTTGATAACAAAAGCTCAAAGTGTAGAAGCATCTAAATTGTTTTCGGCAACGAGGGTTACGCGGCACTCTAAAGAATAAAGCCTTTAGAGTGCCGTGGAACCCTCGTTGTTTTTGCCATATTGGCTTTGATAACAAAAGCTCAAAGTGTAGAAGCATCTAAATTGTTTTCGGCTTTAGTCTTTAGAGTGCCGCGGAACCCTCGTTGTTTTTGCCATATTGGCTTTCATAACAAAAGCTCAAAGTGTAGAAGCATCTACATTGTTCTCGGCAACGAGGGTTCGTTGTTTTTGCCATATTGGCTTTGATGCCACATTGGCTTTGATAACAAAAGCTCAAAGTGTAGAAGCATCTACATTGTTTTCGGCAACGAGGGATCCACGGCACTCTAAAGACTAAAGTCTTTAGAGTGCCACGGAACCCTCGTTGTTTTTGCCATATTGGCTTTCATAACAAAAGCTCAAAGTGTAGAAGCATCTACATTGTTCTCGGCAACGAGGGTTCGTTGTTTTTGCCATATTGGCTTTGATGCCACATTGGCTTTGATAACAAAAGCTCAAAGTGTAGAAGCATCTACATTGTTTTCGGCAACGAGGGTTCCACGGCACTCTAAAGATTATAGTCTTTATAGTGCAGCGGAACACTCGTTGTTTTTGCCATATTGGCTTTGATAACAAAAGCTCAAAGTGTAGAAGCATCTACATTGTTCTCGGCAACGAGGGTTACGCGGCACTCTAAAGAATAAAGTCTTTAGAGTGCAGCTGAACCCTAGTTGTTTTTGCCATATTGGCTTTGATAACAAAAGCTCAAAGTGTAGAAGCATCTACATTGTTTTCGGCTACGAGGGTTCCGCGGCACTCTGAAGACTAGAGTGCCGCTGAACCCTCGTTGTTTTTGCCATATTGGCTTTGATGCCACATTGGTTTTGGTAACAAAAGCTCAAAGTGTAGAAGCATCTAAATTGTTTTCGGCTTTAGTCTTTAGAGTGCCGCGGAACCCTCGTTGTTTTTGCCATATTGGCTTTGATAACAAAAGCTCAAAGTGTAGAAGCATCTACATTGTTTTCGGCTACGAGGGTTCCGCGGCACTCTGAAGACTAGAGTGCCGCTGAACCCTCGTTGTTTTTGCCATATTGGCTTTGATGCCACATTGGTTTTGAACAAAAGCTCAAAGTGTAGAAGCATCTAAATTGTTTTCGGCTTTAGTCTTTAGAGTGCCGCGGAACCCTCGTTGTTTTTGCCATATTGGCTTTGATAACAAAAGCTCAAAGTGTAGAAGCATCTACATTGTTCTCGGCAACGAGGGTTCCGCGGCACTCTAAAGACAAAAGTGCCGCTGAACCCTCTTTGTTTTTGCCATATTGGCTTTGATAACAAAAGCTCAAAGTGTAGAAGCATCTACATTGTTTTCGGCAACGAGGGTTCCGCGGCACTGTAAAGACTAAAGTGCTGCAGAACCGTCGTTGTTTTTGCCATATTGGCTTTGATAACAAAAGCTCAAGGTGTAGAAGCATCTACATTGTTTTCTGCAACGAGGGTTCCGCGGCACTCTATCGACTAAAGTCTTTAGAGTGCCGCGGAACCCTCGTTGTTTTTGCCATATTGGCTTTGATAACAAAAGCTCAAAGTGTAGAAGCATCTACATTGTTTTCTGCAACGAGGGTTCCGCGGCACTCTATCGACTAAAGTCTTTAGAGTGCCGCGAAAACCTCGTTGTTTTTGCCATATTGGCTTTGATAAAAAAAGCTCAAAGTGTAGAAGCATCTACATGGTTTTAGGCAACGAGTATTCCGCGGCACTCTAAAGACTAAAGTTCCGCAGAACCCTCGTTGTTTTTGCCATATTGGCTTTGATAACAAAAGCTCAAAGTGTAGAAGCATCTACATTGTTTTCGGCAACGAGGGTTCCGCGGCACTCTTTAGACTAAAGTCTTTAGAGTGCCGCGGAACCCTCGTTGTTTTTGCCATATTGGCTTTGATAAAAAAGCTCAAAATGTAGAAGCATCTACATGGTTTTAGGCAACGAGTATTCCGCGGCACTCTAAAGACTAAAGTTCCGCAGAACCCTCGTTGTTTTTGCCATATTGGCTTTGATAACAAAAGCTCAAAGTGTAGAAGCATCTACATTGTTTTCGGCAACGATATTTCCGCGGCACTCTAAAGACTCTTTGGAGTGCCGCGGAACCCTCGTTGTTTTTGCCATATTGGCTTTGATAAAAAAGCTCAAAGTGTAGAAGCATCTACATTGTTTTCGGCAACGAGGTTCCGCGGCACTCTAAAGACTAAAGTCTTTAGAGTGCCGCGGAACCCTCGTTGTTTTTGCCATATTGGCTTTGATAACAAAAGCTCAAAGTGTAGAAGCATCTACATTGTTTTCGGCAACGAGGGTTCCGCGGCACTCTAAAGACTAAAGTCTTTAGAGAGCCGCAGGAACCCTCGTTGTTTTTGCCATATTGGCTTTGATAACAAAAGCTCAAAGTGTAGAAGCATCTACATTGTTTTCGGCAACGAGGGTTCCGCGGCACTCTAAAGATAAAGTCTTTAGAGTGCCGCGGAACCCTCGTTGTTTTTGCCATATTGGCTTTGATAACAAAAGCTCAAAGTGTAGAAGCATCTACATTGTTCTCGGCAACGAGGGTTCCGCGGCACTCTAAAGACTAAAGTCTTTAGAGTGCCACGGAACCCTCGTTGTTTTTGCCATATTGGCTTTGATAACAAAAGCTCAAAGTGTAGAAGCATCTACATTGTTTTCGGCAACGAGGGCGGCACTCTAAAGACTAAAGTCTTTAGAGTGCCATATTGGTTTTGATGCCATATTGGCTTTGATAACAAAAGCTCAAAGTGTAGAAGCATCTACATTGTTTTCGGCAACGAGGGTTCCGCGGCACTCTAAAGACTAAAGTCTTTATAGTGCAGCGGAACCTCGTTGTTTTTGCCATATTGGCTTTGATAACTAAAGCTCAAAGTGTAGAAGCATCTACATTGTTTTCGGCAACGAGCGTTCCGCGTCTCTCTAAAGAATAAAGTCTTTAGAGTGCAGCTGAACCCTCGTTGTTTTTGCCATATTGGCTTTGATAACAAAAGCTCAAAGTGTAGAAGCATCTACATTGTTTTCGGCAACGAGGGTTCCGCGGCACTCTAAAGACTAAAGTGCCGCGGAACCCTCGTTGTTTTTGCCATATTGGCTTTGATAACAAAAGCTCAAAGTGTAGAAGCATCTCCATTGTTTTCAGCAACGAGAAAGACTAAAGTCTTTAGCCGAACCCTTGTTGTTTTTGCCATATTGGCTTTGATAACAAAAGCTCAAAGTGTAGAAGCATCTCCATTGTTTTCCGCAACGAGAGTTCCGCGGCACTCTAAAGAAAGTCTTTAGTGTGCCGCCGAACCCTTGTTGTTTTTGCCATATTGGCTTTGATAACAAAAGCTCAAAATGTAGAAGCATCTACATTGTTTTCGGCAACGAGGGTTCCACGGCACTCTAAAGGCTAAAGTCTTTAGAGTGCCACGGAACCCTCGTTGTTTTTGCCATATTGGTTTTGATAACAAAAGCTCAAAGTGTAGAAGCATCTACATTGTTTTCCGGCAACGAGGGTTCCGCGGCACTCAAAAAGACTAAAGTGCCACGGAACCCTCGTTGTTTTTGCCATATTAGCTTTGATAACAAAAGCTCAAGGTGTAGAAGCATCTACATTGTTTTCGGCAACGAGGGTTCCCCGGCACTCTAAAGACTAAAGTCCTTAGAGTGCCACGGAACCCTCATTGTTTTTGCCATATTGGCTTTGATAACAAAAGCTCAAAGTGTAGAAGCATCTACATTGTTTTCGGCAATGAGAGTTCCGCGGCACTCTATAGACTAAAGTCTTTAGAGTACCGCGGAACCCTCGTTGTTTTTGCCATATTGGCTTTGATAACAAAATCTCAAAGTGTAGAAGCATCTACATTGTTTTCGGCAACGAGGGTTCCGCGACACTCTATAGACTAAAGTGAGTGCCGCGGAACCCTCGTTGTTTTTGCCATATTGGCTTTGATAACAAAAGCTCAAAGTGTAGAAGCATCTACATTGTTTTCGGCAACGAGGGTTCCGCGGCACTCTAAAGACTAAAGTGCCGCGGAACCCTCGTTGTTTTTGCCATATTGGCTTTGATAACAAAAGCTCAAAGTGTAGAAGCATCTACATTGTTCTCGGCAACGAGGTTCCGCGGCACTCTAAAGACTAAAGTCTTTAGAGTGCCGCGGAACCCTCATTGTTTTTGCCATATTGGCTTTGATAACAAAAGCTCAAAGTGTAGAAGCATCTACATTGTTTTCGGCAACGAGGTTCCGCGGCACTCTAAAGGCTAAAGTCTTTAGAGTGCCGCGGAACCCTCGTTGTTTTTGCCATATTGGCTTTGATAACAAAAGCTCAAAGTGTAGAAGCATCTACATGGTTTTAGGCAACGAGTATTCCGCGGCACTCTAAAGACTAAAGTTCCGCAGAACCCTCGTTGTTTTTGCCAGATTGGCTTTGATAACAAAAGCTCAAAGTACAGAAGAATCTACATTGTTTTCGGCAACGAGGGTTCCGCGGCACTCTTTAGACTAAAGTCTTTTGAGTGCCGCGGAACCCTCGTTGTTTTTGCCATATTGGCTTTGCTAAAGAAAGCTCAAAGTGTAGAAGCATCTACATTGTTTTCGGCAACGAGGGTTCCGCGGCACTCTAAAGACAAAAGTGCCGCAGAACCCTCTTTGTTTTTGCCATATTGGCTTTGATAACAAAAGCTCAAAGTGTAGAAGCATCTACATTGTTCTAGGCAACGAGGGTTACGCGGCACTCTAAAGACTAAAGTCTTTAGAGTGCCGCGGAACCCTCGTTGTTTTTGACATATTGGCTTTGATAACAAAAGCTCAAAGTGTAGAAGCATCTCCATTGTTTTCGGCAACGAGAGTTCCGCAGCACTCTAAAGACTAAAGTCTTTAGAGTGCCGCCGAACCCTTGTTGTTTTTGCCATATTGGCTTTGATAACAAAAGCTCAAAATGTAGAAGCATCTACATTGTTTTAGGCAACGAGGGTTCCACGGCACTCTAAAGGCTAAAGTCTTTAGAGTGCCACAGAACCCTCGTTGTTTTTGCCATATTGGTTTTGATAACAAAAGCTCAAAGTGTAGAAGCATCTACATTGTTTTCGGCAACGAGGGTTCCGCGGCACTCTAAAGACTAAAGTGCCACGGAACCCTCGTTGTTTTTGCCATATTGGCTTTGATAACAAAAGCTCAAAGTGTAGAAGCATCTACATTGTTTTCGGCAACGAGGGTTCCGCGGCACTCTAAAGACAAAGTGCCGCAGAACCCTCGTTGTTTTTGCCATATTGGCTTTGATAACAAACTAAACTCAAAGTTTTAGAGTGCATCTTGTTTTTGCCATATTGGCTTTGATAACAAAAGCTCAAAGTGTAGAAGCATCTACATTGTTTTCGGCAACGAGGGTTCCGCGGCACTCTAAAGACTAAAGTCTTTAGAGTGCCGCCGAACCCTCGTTGTTTTTGCCATATTGGCTTTGATAACAAAAGCTCAAAGTGTAGAAGCATCTACATTGTTTTCGGCAACGAGGGTTCCGCGGCACTCTAAAGACAAAAGTGCCGCCGAACCCTCTTTGTTTTTGCCATATTGGCTTTGATAACAAAAGCTCAAAGTGTAGAAGCATCTCCATTGTTTTCAGCAACGATGGTTCCGCGGCACTCTAAAGACTAAAGTCTTTAGAGTGCCGCCGAACCCTTGTTGTTTTTGCCATATTGGCTTTGATAACAAAAGCTCAAACTGTAGAAGCATCTACATTGTTTTGGGCAACGAGGGTTTCGCGGCACTGTAAAGACTAAAGTAACGCAGAACCCTCGTTGTTTTTGCCATATTGGCTTTGATAACAAAAGCTCAATGTGTAGAAGCATCTACATTGTTCCTGGCAACGAGGGTTCCGCCACACTAAAGACTAAAGTCTTTAGAGTGCCGCGGAACCCTCGTTGTTTTTGCCATATTGGCTTTTATAATAAAAGCTCAAAGTGTAGAAGCATCTACATTGTTTTCGGCAACGAGGGTTCCGCGGCACTCTAAAGACTAAAGTGCCGCGGAACCCTCGTTGTATTTGCAATATTGGCTTTCATAACAAAAGCTCAAAGTGTAGAAGCATCTACATTGTTTTCGGCAACGAGGGTTCCGCGGCACTCTAAAGACAAAAGTGCCGCCGAACCCTCTTTGTTTTTGCCATATTGGCTTTGATAACAAAAGCTCAAAGTGTAGAAGCATCTACATTGTTTTTGGCAACGAGGTTCCGCGGCACTCTAAAGACTAAAGTCTTTAGAGTGCCGCCGAACCCTCTTTGTTTTTGCCATATTGGCTTTGATAACAAAAGGTCAAAGTGAAGAATCATCTACATTGTTTTTGGCAAGGAGGGTTCAGCGGCACTCTAAAGACTAAAGTCTTTAGAGTGCCGCCGAACCCTTGTTGTTTTTGCCATATTGGCTTTGATAACAAAAGATCAAAATGTAGAAGCATCTACATTGTTTTAGGCAACGAGGGTTCCACGGCACTCTAAAGGCTAAAGTCTTTAGAGTGCCACGGAACCCTCGTTGTTTTTGCCATATTGTTTTTGATAACAAAAGCTCAAAGTGTAGAAGCATCTACATTGTTTTCCCCAACGAGGGTTCCGCGGCACTCAAAAGACTAAAGTGCCGCGGAACCCTCGTTGTTTTTGCCATATTAGCTTTGATAACAAAAGCTCAAGGTGTAGAAGCATCTACATTGTTCTCGGCAATGAGGTTTACGCGGAACTCTAAAGACTAAAGTCTTTAGAGTGCCACGGAACCCTCGTTGTTTTTGCCAATTTGGCTTGATAACAAAAGCTCAAAGTGTAGAAGCATCTACATTGTTTTCCGCAACGAGGGTTCCGCGGCACTCTAAAGACTAAAGTGCCGTGGAACCCTCGTTGTTTTTGCCATATTGGCTTTGATAAAAAAAGCTCAAAGTGTAGAAGCATCTACATGGTTTTAGGCAACGAGTATTCCGCGGCACTCTAAAGACTAAAGTTCCGCAGAACCCTCGTTGTTTTTGCCATATTGGCTTTGATAACAAAAGCTCAAAGTGTAGAAGCATCTACATTGTTCTAGGCAACGAGGGTTACGCGGCACTCTAAAGACTAAAGTCTTTAGAGTGCCGCGGAACCCTCGTTGTTTTTGCCATATTGGCTTTGATAACAAAAGCTCAAAGTGTAGAAGCATCTACATTGTTTTCGGCAACGAGGGTTCCGCGGCACTCTAAAGACAAAAGTGCCGCCGAACCCTCTTTGTTTTTGCCATATTGGCTTTGATAACAAAAGCTCAAAGTGTAGAAGCATCTACATTGTTTTCGGCAACGAGGGTTCCGCGGCACTCTATAGACTAAAGTCTTTAGAGTGCCGCGGAACCCTCGTTGTTTTTGCCATATTGGCTTTGATAAAAAAGCTCAAAGTGTAGAAGCATCTACATTGTTTTAGGCAACGAGGGTTCCGCGGCACTCTTTAGACTAAAGTCTTTAGAGTGCCGCGGAACCCTCGTTGTTTTTGCCATATTGGCTTTGATAAAAAAGCTCAAAGTGTAGAAACATCTACATTGTTTTAGGCAACGAGTATTCCGCGGCAGTCTAAAGACTAAAGTTCCGCAGAACCCTCGTTGTTTTTCCATATTGGCTTTGATAACAAAAGCTCAAAGTGTAGAAGCATCTACATTGTTTTCGGCAACGAGGGTTCCGCGGCACTCTAAAGACTAAAGTCTTTAGCCGCCGAACCCTCTTTGTTTTTGCCATATTGGCTTTGATAACAAAAGCTCAAAGTGTAGAAGCATCTACATTGTTTTCGGCAACGAGGGTTCCACGGCACTCTAAAGGCTAAAGTCTTTAGGAACCCTCGTTGTTTTTTCCATATTGGCTTTGATAACAAAAGCTCAAAGTGTAGAAGCATCTACATTGTTTTCGGCAACGAGGGTTCCGCGGCACTCTAAAGACAAAAGTGCCGCCGAACCCTCTTTGTTTTTGCCATATTGGCTTTGATAACAAAAGCTCAAAGTGTAGAAGCATCTACATTGTTTTCGGCAACGAGGGTTCCGCGGCACTCTAAAGACTAAATTAACGGAGAACCCTCGTTGTTTTTCCATATTGGCTTTGATAACAAACTAAACTAAAGTCTTTAGAGTGCCGCTAAAGTCTTTAGAGTGCCGGAACCCTCGTTGTTTTTGCCATATTGGCTTTGATAACAAAAGCTCAAAGTGTAGAAGCATCTACATTGTTCCTGGCAACGAGGGTTCCGCGGCACTCTAAAGACTAAAGTCTTTAGAGTGCCGCCGAAAACTCTTTGTTTTTGCCATATTGGCTTTGATAATAAAAGCTCAAAGTGTAGAAGCATCTACATTGTTTTCGGCAACGAGGGTTCCGCGGCACTCTAAAGACTAAAGTGCCGCGGAACCCTCGTTGTTTTTGCCATATTGGCTTTGATAACAAAAGCTCAAAGTGTAGAAGCATCTACATTGTTCTAGGCAACGAGGGTTCTGCGGCACTCTAAAGACTAAGTGCCGCGGAACCCTCGTTGTTTTTGACATATTGGCTTTGATAGCAAAAGCTCAAAGTGTAGAAGCATCTACATTGTTTTCGGCAACGAGGTTCCGCGGCACTCTAAAGACAAAAGTGCCGCCGAACCCTCTTTGTTTTTGCCATATTGGCTTTGATAACAAAAGCTCAAAGTGTAGAAGCATCTACATTGTTTTCGGCAACGAGGGTTCCACGGCACTCTAAAGGCTAAAGTCTTTAGAGTGCCATGGAACCCTCGTTGTTTTTTCCATATTGGCTTTGATAACAAAAGCTCAAAGTGTAGAAGCATCTACATTGTTTTCGGCAACGAGGGTTCCGCGGCACTCTAAAGACAAAAGTGCCGCCGAACCCTCTTTGTTTTTGCCATATTGGCTTTGATAACAAAAGCTCAAAATGTAGAAGCATCTACATTGTTTTCGGCAACGAGGGTTCCGCGGCACTCTAAAGACTAAATTAACGCAGAACCCTCGTTGTTTTTGCCATATTGGATTTGATAACAAACTAAACTAAAGTCTTTAGAGTGCCGCCGAACCCTCGTTGTTTTTTCCATATTGGCTTTGATAACAAAAGCTCAAAGTGTAGAAGCATCTCCCTTGTTTTCGGCAACGAGAGTTCCGCGGCACTCTAAAGACTAAAGTCTTTAGAGTGCCGCCGAACCCTTGTTGTTTTTGCCATATTGGCTTTGATAACAAAAGCTCAAAATGTAGAAGCATCTACATTGTTTTCCGCAACGAGGGTTCCGCGGCACTCTAAAGACTAAAGTGCCGCAGAACCCTCGTTGTTTTTGCCATATTGGCTTTGATAACAAACTAAACTAAAGTCTTTAGAGTTCCGCGGCACTGCCGCGGAACCCTCGTTGTATTTGCCATATTGGCTTTGATAATAAAAGTTCAAAGTGTAGAAGCATCTACATTGTTCTCGGCAACGAGGGTTCCGCGGCACTCTAAAGACTAAAGTGCCGCGGAACCCTCGTTGTTTTTGCCATATTGGCTTTGATAACAAAAGCTCAAAGTGTAGAAGCATCTACATTGTTTTCGGCAACGAGGGTTCCGCGGCACTCTAAAGACTAAAGTGCCGCAGAACCCTCTTTGTTTTTGCCATATTGGCTTTGATAACTAAAGCTCAAAGTGTAGAAGCATCTACATTGTTTTCGGCAACGAGAGTTCCGCGGCACTCTAAAGACTAACCGCGTTAGAGTGCCACGGAACCCTCGTTGTTTTTTCCATATTGGCTTTGATAACAAAAGCTCAAAGTGTAGAAGCATCTACATTGTTTTCGGCAACGAGGGTTCCGCGGCACTCTAAAGACAAAAGTGCCGCCGAACCCTCTTTGTTTTTGTCATATTGGCTTTGATAACAAAAGCTCAAAATGTAGAAGCATCTACAGTGTTTTCGGCAACGAGGGTTCCACGGCACTATAAAGGCTAAAGTCTTTAGAGTGCCACGGAACCCTCGTTGTTTTTTCCATATTGGCTTTGATAACAAAAGCTCAAAGTGTAGAAGCATCTACATTGTTTTCGGCAACGAGGGTTCCGCGGCACTCTAAAGACAAAAGTGCCGCCGAACCCTCTTTGTTTTTGCCATATTGGCTTTGATAACAAAAGCTCAAAATGTAGAAGCATCTACATTGTTTTCGGCAACGAGGGTTCCGCGGCACTCTAAAGACTGAAGTAACGCAGAACCCTCGTTGTTTTTGCCATATTGGCTTTGATAACAAACTAAACTAAAGTCTTTAGAGTGCCGCCGAACCCTCGTTGTTTTTGCCATATTGGCTTTGATAACAAAAGCTCAAAGTGTAGAAGCATCTCCCTTGTTTTCGGCAACGAGAGTTCCGCGGCACTCTAAAGACTAAAGTCTTTAGAGTGCCGCAGAACCCTCGTTTTTTTTGCCGTATTGTCTTTGATAACAAAAGCTCAAAGTGTAGAAGCATCTCCATTGTTATCGGGAACGAGAGTTCAGCGGCACTCTAAAGACTAAAGTGCCGCAGAACCCTCGTTGTTTTTGCCATATTGGCTTTGATAACAAAAGCTCAAAGTGTAGAAGCATCTACATTGTTCCTGGCAACGAGGGTTCCGCGGCACTCTAAAGACTAAAGTCTTTAGAGTGCCGTGGAACCCTTGTTGTTTTTGCCATATTGGCTTTGATAACAAAAGCTCAAAGTGTAGAAGCATCTACATTGTTTTCCGCAACGAGGGTTCCGCGGCACTCTATAGACTAAAGTAACGCAGAACCCTCGTTGTTTTTCCCATATTGGCTTTGATAACAAACTAAACTAAAGTCTTTAGAGTGCCGCGGAACCCTCGTTGTTTTTGCCATATTGGCTTTGATAACAAAAGCTCAAGTGTAGAAGCATCTACATTGTTTTCGGCAACAAGGGTTCCACGGCACTCTAAAGGCTAAAGTCTTTAGAGTGCCACGGAACTCTCGTTGTTTTTGCCATATTGGCTTTGATAACAAAAGCTCAAAGTGTAGAAGCATCTACATTGTTTTCCGCAACGAGGGTTCCGCGGCACTCTAAAGACTAAAGTGCCGCGGAATCCTCGTTGTTTTTGTCATATTGGCTTTGATAACAAAAGCTCAAGGTGTAGAAGCATCTACATTGTTCTCGGCAACGAGGGTTCCGTGGCACTCTAAAGACTAAAGAATTTAGAGTGACGCGGAACCCTTGTTGTTTTTGCCATATTGGCTTTGATAACAAAAGCTCAAAGTGTAGAAGCATCTCCATTGTTTTCGGCAACGAGGGTTCCGCGGCACTCTAAAGACTAAAGTGCCGCAGAACCCTCGTTGTTTTTGCCATATTGGCTTTGATAACTAAAGCTCAAAGTGTAGAAGCATCTACATTGTTTTCGGCAACGAGGGTTCCGCGGCACTCTAAAGACAAAAGTGCCGCCGAACCCTCTTTGATTTTGTCATATTGGCTTTGATAACAAAAGCTCAAAATGTAGAAGCATCTACACTGTTTTCGGCAACGAGGGTTCCGCGGCACTCTAAAGACTAAAGTAACGCAGAACCCTCGTTGTTTTTCCCATATTGGCTTTGATAACAAACTAAACTAATGTCTTTAGAGTGCCGCCGAACCCTCGTTGTTTTTTCCATATTGGCTTTGATAACAAAAGCTCAAAGTGTAGAAGCATCTCCCTTGTTTTCGGCAACGAGGGTTCCGCGGCACTCTAAAGACAAAAGTGCCGCCGAACCCTCTTTTTTTTTGCCATATTGGCTTTGATAACAAAAGCTCAAAATGTAGAAGCATCTACATTGTTTTCGGCAACGAGGGTTCCGCGGCACTCTAAAGACTAAAGTAACGCAGAACCCTCGTTGTTTTTGCCATATTGGCTTTGATAACAAACTAAACTAAATTCTTTAGAGTGCCGCCGAACCCTCGTTGTTTTTGCCATATTGGGTTTGAAAACAAAAGCTCAAAGTGTAGGCATCTTGAACGAGAGTTCCGCGGCACTCTAAAGACTAAAGTCTTTAGAGTGCCTCCGAAATATTGGCTTTGATAACAAAAAGCTCAAAATGTAGAAGCATCTACATTGTTTTCGGCAACGAGGGTTCCGCGGCACTCTAAAGACTAAAGTCTTTAGGCTTTGATAACAAAAGCTGCATCTACATTGTTTTCGGAACCCTCGTTGTTCTTTTTGCCATATTGGCTTTGATAATAAAAGCTCAAAGTGTAGAAGCATCTACATTGTTTTCGGCAACGAGGGTTCCGCGGCACTCTAAAGACTAAAGTAACGCAGAACCCTCGTTGTTTTTGCCATATTGGATTTGACAACAAAAGCTCAAAGTGTAGAAGCATCTACATTGTTTTCCAACAACGAGGGTTCCGCGGCACTCTAAAGACTAAAGTCTTTAGAGTGCCGCGGGCCCCGCGTTGTTTTTGCCATATTGGCTTTGATAACAAAAGCTCAAAGTGTAGAAGCATCTACATTGTTCCTGGCAACGAGGGTTCCGCGGCACTCGAAAGACTAAAGTAACGCAGAACCCTCGTTGTTTTTCCCATATTGGCTTTGATAACAAACTAAACTAAAGTCTTTAGAGTGCCGCGGAACCCTCGTTGTTTTTGCCATATTGGCTTTGATAACAAAAGCTCAAAGTGTAGAAGCATCTCCATTGTTTTCGGCAATGGGGGTTCCGCGGCACTCTAAAGACTAAAGTGCCGCAGAACCCTCGTTGTTTTTGCCATATTGGCTTTGATAACTAAAGCTCAAAGTTTAGAAGCATATACATTGTTTTCTGCAACGAGGGTTCCACGGCACTCTAAAGGCTAAAGTCTTTAGAGTGCCACGGAACCCTCGTTGTTTTTTCCATATTGGCTTTGATAACAAAAGCTCAAAGTGTAGAAGCATCTACATTGTTTTCCGCAACGAGGGTTCCGCGGCACTCTAAAGACAAAAGTGCCGCCGAACCCTCTTTGATTTTGTCATATTGGCTTTGATAACAAAAGCTCAAAATGTAGAAGCATCTACACTGTTTTCGGCAACGAGGGTTCCGCGGCACTCTAAAGACTAAAGTAACGCAGAACCCTCGTTGTTTTTCCCATATTGGCTTTGATAACAAACTAAACTAATGTCTTTAGAGTGCCGCCGAACCCTCGTTGTTTTTTCCATATTGGCTTTGATAACAAAAGCTCAAAGTGTAGAAGCATCTCCCTTGTTTTCTGCAACGAGGGTTCCGCGGCACTCTAAAGACAAAAGTGCCGCAGAACCCTCTTTGTTTTTGCCATATTGGCTTTGATAACAAAAGCTCAAAATGTAGAAGCATCTACATTGTTTTCGGCAACGAGGGTTCCGCGGCACTCTAAAGACTAAAGTAACGCAGAACCCTCGTTGTTTTTGCCATATTGGCTTTGATAACAAACTAAACTAAAGTCTTTAGAGTGCCGCCGAACCCTCGTTGTTTTTGCCATATTGGCTTTGATAACAAAAGCTCAAAGTGTAGAAGCATCTCCCTTGTTTTCGGCAACGAGAGTTCCGCGGCACTCTAAAGACTAAAGTCTTTAGAGTTCCGCCGAACCCTTTTTGTTTTTGCCATATTGGCTTTGATAACAAAAGCTCAAAATGTAGAAGCATCTACATTGTTTTCCGCAACGAGGGTTCCGCGGCACTCTAAAGACTAAAGTGCCGCGGAACCCTCGTTGTTTTTTCCATATTGGCTTTGATAACAAAAGCTGAAAGTGTAGAAGCATCTACATTGTTTTCGGCAACGAGGGTTCCGCGGCACTCTAAAGACTAAAGTAACGCAGAACCCTCGTTGTTTTTCCCATATTGGCTTTGATAACAAACTAAACTAAAGTCTTTAGAGTGCCGCCTAACCCTCGTTGTTTTTGCCATATTGGCTTTGATAATAAAAGTTCAAAGTGTAGAAGCATCTACATTGTTTTCGGCAACGAGGGTTCCGCGGCACTCTAAAGACTGAAGTAACGCAGAACCCTCGTTGTTTTTCCCATATTGGCTTTGATAACAAACTAAACTAAAGTCTTTAGAGTGCCGCCTAACCCTCGTTGTTTTTGCCATATTGGCTTTGATAACAACAGCTCAAAATGTAGGAGCATCTACATTGTTTTCCGCAACGAGGGTTCCGCGGCACTCTAAAGACTAAAGTAACGCAGAACCCTCGTTGTTTTTGCCATATTAGCTTTGATAACAAAAGCTCAAAATGTAGAAGCATCTACATTGTTTTCCGCAACGAGGGTTCCGCGGCACTCTAAAGACTAAAGTCTTTAGAGTGCCCCCGAACCCTTGTTGTTTTTGCTATATTGGCTTTGATAACAAAAGCTCAAAGTGTAGAAGCATCTACATTGTTTTCGGCAACGAGGGTTCCGCGGCACTCTAAAGACTAAAGTAACGCAGAACCCACGTTGTTTTTCCCATATTGGCTTTGATAACAAACTAAACTAAAGTCTTTAGAGTGCCGCGGAACCCAAGTTGTTTTTGCCATATTGGCTTTGATAACAAAAGCTCAAAGTGTAGAAGCATCTACATTATTTTCGGCAACAAGGGTTCCGCGGCACTCTAAAGGCTAAAGTCTTTAGAGTGCCACGGAACTCTCGTTGTTTTTGCCATATTGGCTTTGATAACAAAAGCTCAAAGTGTAGAAGCATCTACATTGTTTTCCGCAACGAGGGTTCCGCGGCACTCTAAAGACTAAAGTGCCGCGGAACCCTCGTTGTTTTTGCCATATTGGCTTTGATAACAAAAGCTCAAAGTGTAGAAGCATCTCCATTGTTTTCGGCAACGAGGGTTCCGCGGCACTCTAAAGACTAAAGTGCCGCAGAACCCTCGTTGTTTTTGCCATATTGGCTTTGATAACTAAAGCTCAAAGTGTAGAAGCATCTACATTGTTTTCCGCAACGAGGGTTCCACGGCACTCTAAAGGCTAAAGTCTATAGAGTGCCACGGAACCCTCGTTGTTTTTTCCATATTGGCTTTGATAACAAAAGCTCAAAGTGTAGAAGCATCTACATTGTTTTCGGCAACGAGGGTTCCGCGGCACTCTAAAGACAAATGTGCCGCCGAACCCTCTTTGTTTTTGCCATATTGGCTTTGATAACAAAAGCTCAAAATGTAGAAGCATCTACATTGTTTTCGGCAACGAGGGTTCCGCGGCACTCTAAAAACTAAAGTAACCAGAACCCTCGTTGTTTTTGCCATATTAGCTTTGATAACAAACTAAACTAAAGTCTTTAGAGTGCCGCCGAACCCTCGTTGATTTTGCCATATTGGCTTTGATAACAAAAGCTCAAAGTGTAGAAGCATCTCCCTTGTTTTCGGCAACGAGGGTTCCGCGGCACTCTAAAGACAAAAGTGCCGCCGAACCCTCTTTGTTTTTGCCATATTGGCTTTGATAACAAAAGCTCAAAATGTAGAAGCATCTACATTGTTTTCGGCAACGAGGGTTCCGCGGCACTCTAAAGACTAAAGTAACGCAGAACCCTCGTTGTTTTTGCCATATTGGCTTTGATAACAAACTAAACTAAAGTCTTTAGAGTGCCGCCGAACCCTCGTTGTTTTTGCCATATTGGCTTTGATAACAAAAGCTCAAAGTGTAGAAGCATCTCCCTTGTTTTCGGCAACGAGAGTTCCGCGGCACTCTAAAGACTAAAGTCTTTAGAGTTCCGCCGAACCCTTTTTGTTTTTGCCATATTGGCTTTGATAACAAAAAGCTCAAAATGTAGAAGCATCTACATTGTTTTCCGCAACGAGGGTTCCGCGGCACTCTAAAGACTAAAGTGCCGCGGAACCCTCGTTGTTTTTTCCATATTGGCTTTGATAACAAAAGCTGAAAGTGTAGAAGCATCTACATTGTTTTCGGCAACGAGGGTTCCGCGGCACTCTAAAGACTAAAGTCTTTAGAGTGCCGCGGAACCCTCGTTGTTTTTGCCTTATTGGCTTTGATAATAAAAGTTCAAAGTGTAGAAGCATCTACATTGTTTTCGGCAACGAGGGTTCCGCGGCACTCTAAAGCCTAAAGTAACGCAGAACCCTCGTTGTTTTTGCCATATTAGCTTTGATAACAAAGCTCAAAATGTAGAAGCATCTACATTGTTTTCCGCAACGAGGGTTCCGCGGCACTCTAAAGACTAAAGTCTTTAGAGTGCCGCGGAACCCTTGTTGTTTTTGCTATATTGGCTTTGATAACAAAAGCTCAAAGTGTAGAAGCATCTACATTGTTTTCGGCAACGAGGGTTCCGCGGCACTCTAAAGACTAAAGTAACGCAGAACCCTCGTTGTTTTTGCCATATTGGCTTTGATAACAAACTAAACTAAAGTCTTTAGAGTGCCGCGGAACCCAAGTTGTTTTTGCCATATTGGCTTTGATAACAAAAGCTCAAAGTGTAGAAGCATCTACATTATTTTCGGCAACAAGGGTTCCGCGGCACTCTAAAGGCTAAAGTCTTTAGAGTGCCACGGAACTCTCGTTGTTTTTGCCATATTGGCTTTGATAACAAAAGCTCAAAGTGTAGAAGCATCTACATTGTTTTCCGCAACGAGAGTTCAGCGGCACTCTAAAGACTAAAGTGCCGCAGAACCCTCTTTGTTTTTGCCATATTGGCTTTGATAACAAAAGCTCAAAGTGTAGAAGCATCTACATTGTTCTAGGCAACGAGGGTTACGCGGCACTCTAAAGACTAAAGTCTTTAGAGTGCCGCGGAACCCTCGTTGTTTTTGACATATTGGCTTTGATAACAAAAGCTCAAAGTGTAGAAGCATCTCCATTGTTTTCGGCAACGAGAGTTCCGCGGCACTCTAAAGACTAAAGTCTTTAGAGTGACGCGGAACCCTCGTTATTTTTGCCATATTGGCTTTGATAGCAAAAGCTCAAAGTGTAGAAGCATCTACATTGTTTTCGGCAACGAGGGTTCCGCGGCACTCTAAAGACAAAAGTTCCTCCGAACCCTCTTTATTTTGCCATATTGGCTTTGATAACAAAAGCTCAAAGTGTAGAAGCATCTACATTGTTTTCGGCAACGAGGGTTCCGCGGCACTCTAAAGACTAAAGTCTTTAGAGTGCCGCCGAACCCTTGTTGTTTTTGCCATATTGGCTTTGATAACAAAAGCTCAAAGTGTAGAAGCATCTACATTGTTTTTGGCAACGAGTGTTCCGCGGCACTCTAAAGACTAAAGTGCCGCGGAACCCTCGTTGTTTTTTCCATAATGGCTTTGATAAAAAAAGCGGAAAGTGTAGAAGCATCTACATTGTTTTCGTCAACGAGGGTTGCGCGGCACTCTAAAGACTATATTCTTTAGAGTGCCACGGAACCCTCGTTGTTTTTGCCATATTGGCTTTGATAATAAAAGCTCAAAGTGTAGAAGCATCTACATTGTTTTCGGCAACGAGGGTTCCGCGGCACTCTAAAGACTAAAGTGCAGCGGAACCCTCGTTGTTTTTGCCATATTGGCTTTGATAACAAAAGCTCAAAGTGTAGAAGCATCTACATTGTTTTCGGCAACGAGGGTTCCGCGGCACTCTAAAGACAAAAGTTCCGCCGAACCCTCTTTGTTTTTGCCATATTGGCTTTGATAACAAAAGCTCAAAGTGTAGAAGCATCTACATTGTTTTCAGCAACGAGGGTTCCGCGGCACTCTAAAGACTAAAGTGCCGCAGAACCCTCGTTGTTTTTGCCATATTGGCTTTGATAACTAAAGCTCAAAGTGTAGAAGCACCTACATTGTTTTCCACAACGAGGGTTCCACGGCACTCTAAAGGCTAAAGTCTATAGAGTGCCACGAAACCCTCGTTGTTTTTTCCATATTGGCTTTGATAACAAAAGCTCAAAGTGTAGAAGCATCTACATTGTTTTCGGCAACGAGGGTTCCGCGGCACTCTAAAGACAAATGTGCCGCCGAACCCTCTTTGTTTTTGCCATATTGGCTTTGATAACAAAAGCTCAAAATGTAGAAGCATCTACATTGTTTTCGGCAACGAGGGTTCCGCGGCACTCTAAAAACTAAAGTAACCAGAACCCTCGTTGTTTTTGCCATATTAGCTTTGATAACAAACTAAACTAAAGTCTTTAGAGTGCCGCCGAACCCTCGTTGATTTTGCCATATTGGCTTTGATAACAAAAGCTCAAAGTGTAGAAGCATCTCCCTTGTTTTCGGCAACGAGAGTTCCGCGGAACTCTAAAGACTAAAGTCTTTAGAGTGCCGCCGAACCCTTGTTGTTTTTGCCATATTGGCTTTGATAACAAAAGCTCAAAATGTAGAAGCATCTACATTGTTTTCCGCAACGAGGGTTCCGCGGCACTCTAAAGACTAAAGTGCCGCGGAACCCTCGTTGTTTTTGCCACATTGGCTTTGATAACAAAAGCTCAAAGTGTAGAAGCATCTCCATTGTTTTCGGCAACGAGAGTTCAGCGGCACTCTAAAGACTAAAGTGCCGCAGAACCCTCGTTGTTTTTGCCATATTGGCTTTGATAACAAAACCTCAAAGTGTAGAAGCATCTACATTGTTTTCGGCAACGAGGGTTCCGCGGCACTCTAAAGACTAGAATCTTTAGAGTGCCACGGACCCTCATTGTTTTTGCCATATTGGCTTTGATAACAAAAGCTCAAAGTGTAGAAGCATCTACATTGTTTTCGGCAACGAGGGTTCCGCGGCACTCTAAAGACTAAAGTAACGCAGAACCCTCCTTGTTTTTGCCATATTGGCTTTGATAACAAACTAAACTAAAGTCTTTAGAGTGCCGCCGAACCCTCGTTGTTTTTGCCATATTGGCTTTGATAACAAAAGCTCAAAGTGTAGAAGCATCTCCCTTGTTTTCGGCAACGAGAGTTCCGCGGCACTCTAAAGACTAAAGTCTTTAGAGTGCCGCCGAACCCTTGTTGTTTTTGCCATATTGGCTTTGATAACAAAAGCTCAAAATGTAGAGGCATCTACATTGTTTTCCGCAACGAGGGTTCCGCGGCACTCTAAAGACTAAAGTAACGCAGAACCCTCGTTGTTTTTGCCATATTGGCTTTGATAACAAAAGCTCAAAGTGTAGAAGCATCCACATTGTTTTCCGCAACGAGGGTTCCGCGGCACTCTAAAGACTAAAGTCTTTAGAGTGCCGCCGAACCCTCGTTGTTTTTGCCATATTGGCTTTGATAACAAAAGCTCTAAGTGTAGAAGCATCTACATTGTTCCTGGCAACGAGAGTTCCGCGGCACTCTAAAGACTAAAGTCTTTAGAGTGCCGCGGAACCCTCGTTGTTTTTTCCCTATTGGCTTTGATAATAAAAGCTCAAAGTGTAGAAGCAACTAAAGTGTTTCGGCAACGAGGGTTCCGCGGCACTCTAAAGACTAAAGTGCCGCGGAACCCTCGTTGTTTTTGCCATATTGGCTTTGATAACAAAAGCTCAAGGTGTAGAAGCATCTACATTGTTCTCGGCAACGAGGGTTCCGCGGCACTCTAAAGACTAAAGTGCCGCGGAACCCTCGTTGTTTTTGCCATATTGGCTTTGATAACAAAAGCTCAAAGTGTAGAAGCATCTACATTGTTTTCGGCAACGAGGGTTCCGCGGCACTCTAAAGACTAAAGTGCCGCGGAACCCTCGTTGTTTTTGCCATATTGGCTTTGATAACAAAAGCTCAAAATGTAGAGGCATCTACATTGTTTTCGGCAACGAGGGTTCCGCGGCACTCTAAAGACTAAAGTAACGCGGAACCCTCGTTGTTTTTGCCATATTGGCTTTGATAACAAAAGCTCAAAGTGTAGAAGCATCTACATTGTTTTCGGCAACGAGGGTTCCGCGGCACTCTAAAGACTAGAATCTTTAGAGTGCCACGGAACCCTCGTTGTTTTTGCCATATTGGCTTTGATAACAAAAGCTCAAAGTGTAGAAGCATCTACATTGTTTTCGGCAACGAGGGTTCCGCGGCACTCTAAAGACTAAAGTAACGCAGAACCCTCGTTGTTTTTGCCATATTGGCTTTGATAACTAAAGCTGAAAGTGTAGAAGCATCTACATTGTTTTCGGCAACGAGGGTTCCGCGGAACTCTAAAGACAAGAATCTTTAGGGTGCCGCGGAACCCTCGTTGTTTTTACCATATTGGCTTTGATAACAAAAGCTCAAAGTGTAGAAGCATCTCCATTGTTTTCGGCAACGAGAGTTCAGCGGCACTCTAAAGACTAAAGTGCCGCAGAACCCTCGTTGTTTTTGCCATATTGGCTTTGATAACAAAAGCTCAAAGTGTAGAAGCATCTACATTGTTTTCGGCAACGAGGGTTCCGCGGCACTCTAAAGACTAAAGTAACGCAGAACCCTCGTTGTTTTTCCCATATTGGCTTTGATAACAAACTAAACTAAAGTCTTTAGAGTGCCGCCGAACCCTCGTTGTTTTGCCATATTGGCTTTGATAACAACAGCTCAAAGTGTAGAAGCATCTCCCTTGTTTTCGGCAACGAGAGTTCCGCGGCACTCTAAAGTCTTTAGAGTGCCGCCGAACCCTTGTTGTTTTTGCCATATTGGCTTTGATAACAAAAGCTCAAAATGTAGAGGCATCTACATTGTTTTCCGCAACGAGGGTTCCGCGGCACTCTAAAGACTAAAATAACGCAGAACCCTCGTTGTTTTTGCCATATTGGCTTTGATAACAAAAGCTCAAAGTGTAGAAGCATCTACATTGTTCTCGGCAACGAGGGTTCCGCGGCACTCTAAAGACTAAAGTGCCGCGGAACCCTCGTTGTTTTTGCCATATTGGCTTTGATAATAAAAGCTCAAAGTGTAGAAGCATCTACATTGTTTTCGGCAACGAGGGTTCCGCAGCACTCTAAAGACTAAAGTGCCGCGGAACCCTTGTTGTTTTTGCCATATTGGCTTTGATAACAAAAGCTCAAGGTGTAGAAGCATCTACATTGTTCTCGGCAACGAGGGTTCCGCGGAACTCTAAAGACTAAAGTGCCGCGGAACCCTCGTTGTTTTTGCCATATTGGCTTTGATAACAAAAGCTCAAAGTGTAGAAGCATCTACATTGTTTTCGGCAACGAGGGTTCCGCGGCACTCTAAAGACTAAAGAGCCGCGGAACCCTCGTTGTTTTTGCCATATTGGCTTTGATAACTAAAGCTGAAAGTGTAGAAGCATCTACATTGTTTTCGGCAACGAGGGTTCCGCGGCACTCTAAAGACTAGAATCTTTAGTGTGCCGCGGAACCCTCGTTGTTTTTACCATATTGGCTTTGATAACAAAAGCTCAAAGTGTAGAAGCATCTCCATTGTTTTCGGCAACGAGAGTTCAACGGCACTCTAAAGACTAAAGTGCCGCAGAACCCTCGTTGTTGTTGCCATATTGGCTTTGATAACAAAAGCTCAAAGTGTAGAAGCATATACATTGTTTTCGGCAACGAGGGTTCCGCGGCACTCTAAAGACTAAAGTAACGCAGAACCCTCGTTGTTTTTCCCATATTGGCTTTGATAACAAACTAAACTAAAGTCTTTAGAGTGCCGCCGAACCCTCGTTGTTTTTGCCATATTGGCTTTGATAACAAAACCTCAAAGTGTAGAAGCATCTACATTGTTTTCGGCAACGAGGGTTCCTTGGCACTCTAAAGACTAGAATCTTTAGAGTGCCACGGAACCCTCGTTGTTTTTGCCATATTGGCTTTGATAACAAAAGCTCAAAGTGTAGAAGCATCTACATTGTTTTCGGCAACGAGGGTTCCGCGGCACTCTAAAGACTAAAGTAACGCAGAACCCTCGTTGTTTTTGCCATATTGGCTTTGATAACTAAAGCTGAAAGTGTAGAAGCATCTACATTGTTTTCGGCAACGAGGGTTCCGCGGAACTCTAAAGACTAGAATCTTTAGGGTGCCGCGGAACCCTCGTTGTTTTTACCATATTGGCTTTGATAACAAAAGCTCAAAGTGTAGAAGCATCTCCATTGTTTTCGGCAACGAGAGTTCAGCGGCACTCTAAAGACTAAAGTGCCGCAGAACCCTCGTTGTGTTTGCCATATTGGCTTTGATAACAAAAGCTCAAAGTGTAGAAGCATCTACATTGTTTTCGGCAACGAGGGTTCCGCGGCACTCTAAAGACTAAAGTAACGCAGAACCCTCGTTGTTTTTCCCATATTGGCTTTGATAACAAACTAAACTAAAGTCTTTAGAGTGCCGCCGAACCCTCGTTGTTTTTCCCATATTGGCTTTGATAACAACAGCTCAAAGTGTAGAAGCATCTCCCTTGTTTTTGGCAACGAGAGTTCCGCGGCACTCTAAAGACGAAAGTGTTTAGAGTGCCGCCGAACCCTTGTTGTTTTTGCCATATTGGCTTTGATAACAAAAGCTCAAAGTGTAGAAGCATCTCCATTGTTTTCGGCAATGAGAGTTCAGCGGCACTCTAAAGACTAATGTGCCGCAGAACCCTCGTTGTTTTTGCCATATTGGCTTTGATAACAAAACCTCAAAGTGTAGAAGCATCTACATTGTTTTCGGCAACGAGGGTTCCGCGGCACTCTAAAGACTAGAATCTTTAGAGTGCCACGGAACCCTCGTTGTTTTTGCCATATTGGCTTTGATAACAAAAGCTCAAAGTGTAGAAGCATCTACATTGTTTTCGGCAACGAGGGTTCCGCGGCACTCTAAAGACTAAAGTAACGCAGAACCCTCGTTGTTTTTGCCATATTGGCTTTGATAACAAACTAAACTAAAGTCTTTAGAGTGCCGCCGAACCCTCGTTGTTTTTGCCATATTGGCTTTGATAACAAAAGCTCCAAGTGTAGAAGCATCTCCCTTGTTTTCGGCAACGAGAGTTCCGCGGCACTCTAAAGACTAAAGTCTTTAGAGTGCCGCCGAACCCTTGTTGTTTTGCCATATTGGCTTTGATAACAAAAGCTCAAAATGTAGAGGCATCTACATTGTTTTCCGCAACGAGGGTTCCGCGGCACTCTAAAGACTAAAGTAACGCCGAACCCTCTTTGTTTTTGCCATATTGGCTTTGATAACAAAAGCTCAAAGTGTAGAAGCATCTACATGTTTTCCGCAACGAGGGTTCCGCGGCACTCTAAAGACTAAAGTCTTTAGAGTGCCGCGGAACCCTCGTTGTTTTTGCCATATTGGCTTTGATAACAAAAGCTCAAAGTGTAGAAGCATCTACATTGTTTTCGGCAACGAGGGTTCCGCGGCACTCTAAAGACTAAAGTGCCGCGAACCCTCGTTGTTTTTGCCATATTGGCTTTGATAACTAAAGCTGAAAGTGTAGAAGCATCTACATTGTTTTCGGCAACGAGGGTTCCGCGGCACTCTAAAGACTAAAGTAACGCAGAACCCTAGTTGTTTTTCCCATATTGGCTTTGATAACAAACTAAACTAAAGTCTTTAGAGTGCCGCAGAACCCTCGTTGTTTTTGCCAGATTGGCTTTGATAACAACAGCTCAAAGTGTAGAAGCATCTCCCTTGTTTTCGGCAACTAGAGTTCCGCGGCACTCTAAAGACTAAAGTGTTTAGAGTGCCGCCGAACCCTTGTTGTTTTTGCCATATTGGCTTTGATAACAAAAGCTCAAAATGTAGAAGCATCTACATTGTTTTCCGCATCGAGGGTTCCGCGGCACTCTAAAGACTAAAGTAACGCAGAACCCTCGTTGTTTTTGCCATATTGGCTTTGATAACAAAAGCTGAAAGTGTAGAAGCATCTACATTGTTCCTGGCAACGAGGGTTTCGCGGCACTCTAAAGTCTTTAGAGTGCCGCGGAACCCTCGTTGTTTTTGCCATATTGGCTTTGATAATAAAAGCTCAAAGTGTAGAAGCATCTACATTGTTTTCGGCAACGAGGTTCCGCGGCACTCTAAAGACTAAAGTGCCGCGGAACCCTCGTTGTTTTTGCCATATTGGCTTTGATAACAAAAGCTGAAAGTGTAGAAGCATCTACATTGTTTTCGGCAACGAGGTTCCGCGGCACTCTAAAGACTAAAGTCTATAGAGTGCCGCGGAACCCTCGTTGTTTTTGCCATATTGGCTTTGATAACAAAAGCTCAAAGTGTAGAAGCATCTCCATTGTTTTCGGCAACGAGAGTTCAGCGGCACTCTAAAGACTAAAGTGCCGCAGAACCCTCGTTGTTTTTGCCATATTGGCTTTGATAACAAAACCTCAAAGTGTAGAAGCATCTACATTGTTCTTGGCAACGAGGGTTCCGCGGCACTCTAAAGACTAAAGTCTTTAGAGTACCGCGGAACCCTCGTTGTTTTTGCCATATTGGCTTTGATAACAAAAGCTCAAAGTGTGGAAGCATCTACATTGTTTTCGGCAACGAGGGTTCCGCGGCACTCTAAAGACTAGAATCTTTAGAGTGCCACGGAACCCTCGTTGTTTTTCCCATATTGGCTTTGATAACAAAAGCTCAAAGTGTAGAAGCATCTACATTGTTTTCGGCAACGAGGGTTCCGCGGCACTCTAAAGACTAAAGTAACGCAGAACCCTCGTTGTTTTTGCCATATTGGCTTTGATAACAAAAGCTCAAAGTGTAGAAGCATCTACATTGTTCCTGGCAACGAGGGTTTCGCGGCACTCTAAAGACTAAAGTGCCGCAGAACCCTCGTTGTTTTTGCCATTTTGGCTTTGATAACAAAAGCTCAAAGTGTAGAAGCATCTACATTGTTTTCGGCAACGAGGGTTCCGCGGCACTCTAAAGACTAAAGTAACGCAGAACCCTCGTTGTTTTTCCCATATTGGCTTTGATAACAAACTAAACTAAAGTTTTTAGAGTGCCGCCGAACCCTCGTTGTTTTTGCCATATTGGCTTTGATAACAAAAGCTCAAAATGTAGAAGCATCTACATTGTTTTCCGCATCGAGGGTTCCGCGGCACTCTAAAGACTAAAGTAACGCAGAACCCTCGTTGTTTTTGCCATATTGGCTTTGATAACAAAAGCTCAAAGTGTAGAAGCATCTACATTGTTCTCCGTAACGAGGGTTGCGCGGCACTCTAAAGACTAAAGTCTTTAGAGGGCCGCGGAACCGTCGTTGTTAATGCCATATTGGCTTTGATAATAAAAGCTCAAAGTGTAGAAGCATCTACATTGTTTTCGGCAACGAGGGTTCCGCGGCACTCTAAAGACTAAAGTGCCGCGGAACCCTCGTTGTTTTTGCCATATTGGCTTTGAGAACAAAAGCTCAAAGTGTAGAAGCATCTACATTGTTTTCGGCAACGAGGGTTCCGCGGCACTCTAAAGACTAAAGTGCCGCGGAACCCTCGTTGTTTTTCCCATATTGGCTTTGATAACAAACTAAACTAAAGTCTTTAGAGTGCCGCCGAACCCTCGTTGTTTTTGCCATATTGGCTTTGATAACAACAGCTCAAAGTGTAGAAGCATCTCCCTTGTTTTCGGCAACGAGAGTTCCGCGGCACTCTAAAGACGAAAGTGTTTAGAGTGCCGCCGAACCCTTGTTGTTTTTGCCATATTGGCTTTGATAACAAAAGCTCAAAATGTAGAAGCATCTACATTGTTTTCCGCATCGAGGGTTCCGCGGCACTCTAAAGACTAAAGTAACGCAGAACCCTCGTTGTTTTTGCCATATTGGCTTTGATAACAAAAGCTCAAAGTGTAGAAGCATCTACATTGTTCCTGGCAACGAGGGTTCCGCGGCACTCTAAAGACTAAAGTGCCGCGGAACCCTCGTTGTTATTGCCATATTGGCTTTGATAACAAAAGCTGAAAGTGTAGAAGCATCTACATTGTTTTCGGCAACGAGGGTTCCGCGGCTCTCTAAAGACGAAAGTCTTTAGAGTGCCGCGGAACCCTCGGTGTTTTTGCCAAATTGGCTTTGATAACAAAAGCTCAAAGTGTAGAAGCATCTCCATTGTTTTCGGCAACGAGAGTTCAGCGGCACTCTAAAGACTAAAGTGCCGCAGAACCCTCGTTGTTTTTGCCATATTGGCTTTGATAACAAAACATCAAAGTGTAGAAGCATCTACATTGTTCTTGGCAACGAGGGTTCCGCGGCACTCTAAAGACTAAAGTCTTTAGAGTACCGCGGAACCCTCGTTGTTTTTGCCATATTGGCTTTGATAACAAAAGCTCAAAGTGTAGAAGCATCTACATTGTTTTCGGCAACGAGGGTTCCGCGGCACTCTAAAGACTAGAATCTTTAGAGTGCCACGGAACCCTCGTTGTTTTTCCCATATTGGCTTTGATAACAAAAGCTCAAAGTGTAGAAGCATCTACATTGTTTTCGGCAACGAGGGTTCCGCGGCACTCTAAAGACTAAAGTAACGCAGAACCCTCGTTGTTTTTGACATATTGGCTTTGATAACAAACTAAACTAAAGTCTTTAGAGTGCCGCGGAACCCTCGTTGTTTTTGCCATATTGGCTTTGATAACAAAAGCTCAAAGTGTAAAAGCATCTCCCTTGTTTTCGGCAACGAGAGTTCCGCGGCACTCTAAAGACTAAAGTCTTTAGAGTGCCGCCGAACCCTTGTTGTTTTTGCCATATTGGCTTTGATAACAAAAGCTCAAAGTGTAGAAGCATCTACATTGTTCCTGGCAACGAGGGTTCCGCGGCACTCTAAAGACTAAAGTGCCGCAGAACCCTCGTTGTTTTTGCCATATTGGCTTTGATAACAAAAGCTCAAAGTGTAGAAGCATCTACATTGTTCCTGGCAACGAGGGTTCCGCGGCACTCTAAAGACTAAAGTAACGCAGAACCCTCATTGTTTTTGCCATATTGGCTTTGATAACAAACTAAACTAAAGTCTTTAGAGTGCCGCGAAACCCTCGTTGTTTTTGCCATATTGGCTTTGATAACAAAAGCTCAAAGTGTAAAAGCGTCTCCCTTGTTTTCGGCAACGAGAGTTCCGCGGCACTCTAAAGACTAAAGTCTTTAGAGTGCCGCCGGAACCCTTGTTGTTTTTGCCATATTGGCTTTGATAACAAAAGCTCAAAATGTAGAAGCATCTACATTTTTTTCGCAACGAGGGTTCCGCGGCACTCTAAATACTAAAGTAACGCAGAACACTCGTTGTTTTTGCCATATTGGCTTTGATAACAAAAGCTCAAAGTGTAGAAGCATCTACATTGTTCCTGGCAACGAGGGTTCCGCGGCACTCTAAAGACTAAAGTGCCGGAGAACCCTCGTTGTTTTTGCCATATTGGCTTTGATAACAAAAGCTCAAAGTGTAGAAGCATCTACATTGTTCCTGGCAACGAGGGTTCCGCGGCACTCTAAAGACTAAAGTAACGCAGAACCCTCGTTGTTTTTCCCATATTGGCTTTGATAACAAACTAAACTAAAGTTTTTAGAGTGCCGCCGAACCCTCGTTGTTTTTGCCATATTGGCTTTGATAACAAAAGCTCAAAATGTAGAAGCATCTCCATTGTTTTCGGCAACGAGGGTTCAGCGGCACTCTAAAGACTAAAGTGCCGCAGAACCCTCGTTGTTTTTCCCATATTGGCTTTGATAACAAACTAAACTAAAGTCTTTAGAGTGCCGCCGAACCCTCGTTGTTATTGCCATATTGGCTTTGATAACAACAGCTCAAAGTGTAGAAGCATCTCCCTTGTTTTCGGCAACGAGAGTTCCGCGGCATTCTAAAGACTAAAGTGTTTAGAGTGCCGCCGAACCCTTGTTGTTTTTGCCATATTGGCTTTGATAACAAAAGCTCAAAATGTAGAAGCATCTACATTGTTTTCCGCATCGAGGGTTCCGCGGCACTCTAAAGACTAAAGTAACGCAGAACCCTCGTTGTTTTTGCCATATTGGCTTTGATAACAAAAGCTCAAAGTGTAGAAGCATCTACATTGTTCCTCGCAACGAGGGTTCTGCGGCACTCTAAAGACTAAAGTGCCGCGGAACCCTCGTTGTTTTTGCCATATTGGCTTTGATAATAAAAGCTCAAAGTGTAGAAGCATCTCCATTGTTTTCGGCAATGAGGGTTCTGCGGCACTCTAAAGACTAAAGTGCCGCGGAACCCTCGTTGTTTTTGCCATATTGGCTTTGATAACAAAAGCTGAAAGTGTAGAAGCATCTACATTGTTTTCGGCAACGAGGGTTCCGCGGCACTCTAAAGACTAAAGTCTTTAGAGTGCCGCGGAACCCTCGTTGTTTTTGCCATATTGGCTTTGATAACAAAAGCTCAAAGTGTAGAAGCATCTCCATTGTTTTCGGCAACGAGAGTTCAGCGGCACTCTAAAGACTAAAGTGCCGCAGAACCCTCGTTGTTTTTGCCATATTGGCTTTGATAACAAAACCTCAAAGTGTAGAAGCATCTACATTGTTCTTGGCAATGAGGGTTCCGCGGCACTCTAAAGACTAAAGTCTTTAGAGTACCGCGGAACCCTCGTTGTTTTTGCCATATTGGCTTTGATAACAAAAGCTCAAAGTGTAGAAGCATCTACATTGTTTTCGGCAACGAGGGTTCCGCGGCACTCTAAAGACTAGAATCTTTAGAGTGCCGCGGAACCCTCGTTGTTTTTGCCATATTGGCTTTGATAACAAAAGCTCAAAGTGTAGAAGCATCTACATTGTTTTCCGCAACGAGTTCCGCGGCACTCTAAAGACTAGAATCTTTAGAGTGCCGCGGAACCCTCGTTGTTTTTGCCATATTGGCTTTGATAACAAAAGCTCAAAGTGTAGAAGCATCTACATTGTTTTCGGCAACGAGGTTCCGCGGCACTCTAAAGACTAAAGTCTGTAGAGTGCCGCGGAACCCTCGTTGTATTTGCCATATTGGCTTTGATAATAAAAGCTCAAAGTGTAGAAGCATCTACATTTTTTCGGCAACGAGGGTTCCGCGGCACTCTAAAGACTAAAGTAACGCAGAACCCTCGTTGTTTTTGCCATATTGGCTTTCATAACAAACTAATCTAAAGTCTTTAGAGTGCCGCCGAACCCTTGTTGTTTTTGCCATATTGGCTTTGATAACAAAAGCTCAAAATGTAGAAGCATCTACATTGTTTTCGGCAACGAGGGTTCCGCGGCACTCTAAAGACTAAAGTAACGCAGAACCCTCGTTGTTTTTGCCATATTGGCTTTGATAACAAAAGCTCAAAGTGTAGAAGCATCTCCATTGTTTTCGGCAACGAGAGTTCCGCGGCACTCTAAAGACTAAAGTCTTTAGAGTGACGCGGAACCCTCGTTATTTTTGCCATATTGGCTTTGATAGCAAAAGTGCCTCCGAACCCTCTTTGTTTTTGCCATATTGGCTTTGATAACAAAAGCTGAAAGTGTAGAAGCATCTACATTGTTTTCGGCAACGAGGGTTCCGCGGCACTCTAAAGACTAAAGTCTTTAGAGTGCCACGGAACCCTCGTTGTTTTTGCCATATTGGCTTTGATAATAAAAGCTCAAAGTGTAGAAGCATCTACATTGTTTTTTCCGCGGCACTCTAAAGACTAAAGTGCAGCGGAACCCTCGTTGTTTTTGCCATATTGGCTTTGATAACAAAAGCTCAAAGTGTAGAAGCATCTACATTGTTTTCGGCAACGAGGGTTCCGCGGCACTCTAAAGACAAAAGAGCCGCCGAACCCTCTTTGTTTTTGCCATATTGGCTTTGATAACAAAAGCTCAAAGTGTAGAAGCATCTACATTGTTTTCGGCAACGAGGGTTCCGCGGCACTCTAAAGACTAAAGTCTTTAGAGTGCCGCCGAACCCTTGTTGTTTTTGCCATATTGGCTTTGATAACAAAAGCTCAAAATGTAGAAGCATCTACATTGTTTTCAGTAACGAGGGTTCCGCGGCACTCTAAAGACTAAAGTAACGCAGAACCCTCGTTGTTTTTGCCATATTGGCTCTGATAACAAACTAAACTAAAGTCTTTAGAGTGCCGCCGAACCCTTGTTGTTTTTGCCATATTGGCTTTGATAACAAAAGATCAAAATGTAGAACCATCTACATTGTTTTCGGCAACGAGGGTTCCGCGGCACTCTAAAGACTAAAGTAACGCAGAACCCTCGTTGTTTTTGCCATATTGGCTTTGATAACAAAAGCTCAAAGTGTAGAAGCATCTACATTGTTTTCCAAACGAGGGTTCCGCGGCACTCTAAAGACTAAAGTCTTTAGAGTGCCGCGGAACCCTCGTTGTTTTTGCCATATTGGCTTTGATAACAAAAGCTCAAAGTGTAGAAGCATCTACATTGTTTTCGGCTTAACGAGGGTTCCGCGGCACTTTAAGGCACTCTAAAGACTAAAGTCTTTAGAGTGCCGCGGAACCCTCGTTGTTTTTGCCATATTGGCTTTGATAACAAAAGCTCAAAGTGTAGAAGCATTTACATTGTTTTCCGTAACAAGGGTTTGTTTGGCACTCTAAAGACTAAAGTCTTTAGAGTGCCGCGGAACCCTCGTTGTTTTTGTCATATTGGCTTTGATAACAAAAGCTCAAAGTGTAGAAGCATCTACATTGTTCCTGGCAACGAGGGTTCCGCGGCACTCTAAAGTCTTTAGAGTGCCGCGGAACCCTCGTTGTTTTTGCCATATTGGCTTTGATAATAAAAGCTCAAAATGTAGAAGCATCTACATTGTTTTCCGCAACGAGGGTTCCGCGGCACTATAAAGACTAAAGTAACGCAGAACCCTCGTTGTTTTTGCCATATTGGCTTTGATAACAAAAGCTCAAAGTGTAGAAGCATCTACATTGTTCCTTGCAACGAGGGTTCCGCAGCACACTAAGACTAAAGTCTTTAGAGTGCCGCGGAACCCTCGTTGTTTTTCCATATTGGCTTTGATAATACAAGCTCAAAGTGTAGAAGCATCTATATTGTTTTCGGCAACGAGGGTTCCGCGGAACTCTAAAGACTAGAATCTTTAGAGTGCCACGGAACCCTCGTTGTTTTTGCCATATTGGCTTTGATAACAAAAGCTCAAAGTGTAGAAGCATCTACATTGTTCTTGGCAACGAGGGTTCCGCGGCACTCTAAAGACTAAAGTCTTTAGATTGCCGCGGAACCCTCGTTGTTTTTGCCATATTGGCTTTGATAACAAAAGCTCAAAGTGTAGAAGCATCTACATTGTTTTCGGCAACAAGGGTTCCGCGGCACTCTAAAGGCTAAAGTCTTTAGAGTGCCGCGGAACCCTCGTTGTTTTTGTCATATTGGCTTTGATAACAAAAGCTCAAAGTGTAGAAGCCTCTCCATTGTTTTCGGCAACGAGGGTTCCGCGGCCCTCAAAAGACTAAAGTGCCGCAGAACCCTCGTTGTTTTTGCCATATTGGCTTTGATAACTAAAGCTCAAAGTGTAGAAGCATCTACATTGTTTTCGGCAACGAGGGTTCCACGGCACTCTATAGACTGAAGTCTTTAGAGTGCCACGGAACCCTCGGTGTTTTTTCCATATTGGCTTGGATAACAAAAGCTCAAAGTGTAGAAGCATCTACATTGTTTTCGGCAACGAGGGTTCCGCGGCACTCTAAAGACTAAAGTGCCGCAGAACCCTCGTTGTTTTTCCCATATTGGCTTTGATAACAAACTAAACTAAAGTCTTTAGAGTGCCGCCGAACCCTCGTTGTTTTTGCCATATTGGCTTTGATAACAAAAGCTCAAAGTGGAGAAGCATCTCCCTTGTTTTCGGCAACGAGAGTTCCGCGGCACTCTAAAGACTAAAGTCTTCAGAGTGCCGGCGAACCCTTGGTGTTTTTGCCATATTGGCTTTGATAAGAAAAGCTCAAGGTGTAGAAGCATCTACATTGTTTTCGGCAACGAGGGTTCCGCGGCACTCTAAAGACTAAAGTAACGCAGAACCCTCGTTGTTTTTGCCATATTGGCTTTCATAACAAACTAATCTAAAGTCTTTAGAGTGCCGCCGAACCCTTGTTGTTTTTGCCATATTGGCTTTGATAACAAAAGCTCAAAATGTAGAAGCATCTACATTGTTTTCGGCAATGAGGGTTCCGCGGCACTATAAAGACTAAAGTGCAGCGGAACCCTCGTTGTTTTTGCCATATTGGCTTTGATAACAAAAGCTCAAAGTGTAGAAGCATCTACATTGTTTTCGGCAACGAGGGTTCCGCGGCACTCTAAAGACAAAAGAGCCGCCGAACCCTCTTTGTTTTTGCCATATTGGCTTTGATAACAAAAGCTCAAAGTGTAGAAGCATCTACATTGTTTTCGGCAACGAGGGTTCCAGCGGCACTCTAAAGACTAAAGTCTTTAGAGTGCCGCCGAACCCTTGTTCTTTTTTGCCATATTGGCTTTGATAACAAAAGCTCAAAATGTAGAAGCATCTACATTGTTTTCAGCAACGAGGGTTCCGCGGCACTCTAAAGACTAAAGTAACGCAGAACCCTCGTTGTTTTTGCCATATTGGCTCTGATAACAAACTAAACTAAAGTCTTTAGAGTGCCGCCGAACCCTTGTTGTTTTTGCCATATTGGCTTTGATAACAAAAGATCAAAATGTAGAACCATCTACAT
>NW_027132515.1:0-4338 GCF_026122565.2 Emydura macquarii macquarii | reverse complement strand
GCCTGGACACTGTAAGAGAGAAACCCTCGGGGCGTCCCTTACCCAGGAATCCCGTCACAGCCCCCTGGAGATTGTTCTCTCGAGGGAAATCCCAGATTCTCTTTTCCAGCTCAGGAGATTTAGGCACCGGATGTGGAGACGTCGCCTCCTCTGTCCTGCAGAGACACGAGTGTGTTTATTCCTCTCCTTCTTTGGCCCTAAGTCCCTGCTGCCCAAAGCCAGAAAGGGGAGCGGGTGGGAGCTGGGGCCACAGGCAGAGCTAACAGGGCCATGACCTCTGCTGCCCAGGGAATTTAGTGCCTGCACAATCTGCTGGGGCCCAGCCTGGGGACTGGCAGCCTCTCTCCGTCCAGAGAGAAAACACAGCCTGGGCAGCGCCAGCCCCAGCTCCCCTGACACCCGACCCGTTCCACGTTCCCCATCAGGACCTGAAGGAGCCGTTCCCAGGGCTGAGAGAGGGGCCCATTCTCCAGGCCCAGCCACTCCTCAGCGTCTCCTCTCAGCCTCCAAGGGGCCTGGTCGCTCCCCACGGGGTGGGGCGTTCTGGGACATGCAAACGGCCCCTCTGAGACATGAGCTGGGACACTCGGCTCTTTCCCCACAGGCCCCTTGGCCTCCCTCACACAGGACAGGCTTTGGGTCATGACAGAGCTGGGGCCAGGTCCTAGCTGGGCCCTCGGGGTGACAGGCCCCAGCCCCAGTAATGATCCCCTGAGCCAGTCCGGCTCCAGGGAGGGTTCTCCAGCCCAGAGCTGTGGGGTAATTCTCTCCCTAGGATGGGTCACACAGACACAGCTCCAGCCGCCGCAGGGCGATGGGGAGGGAGGGGGGCTGGATTCAGAGGGCTAGACCATCCCACGGTCAGGGATCTGGGGACTGGGTCTGTAGCTGAGTCTCTGAGCCTCTTCCCAGCATGACGTGGCGCGACAGGAAGACGAGCCCGTACGTACCTGCTCACGGCGCTTCTGACACCCCAGAGGGGAACGAGACAGAGCAGAGAGTCAGTGCCTATGGCCCAGGCCGGCCACTGCCCCAGACGGGTCACTCTGCTCCCACAGCCCCGGCCCCACAGGCTGCCTCTCCATGCGGGCGTCAGGCTGCTTCTGGTCCCAGGATTTCCTCTCAACACCCAGGGGTGCAGGGCTCAAGGTGAAGGTTACAAAACTACACCAACGATACAAAGTTCAGTCTCCCACCCCAGCGCCCGGCACACTCACCGCAGGCCGCAGCCCCAGCCTTGCAACCAGAGCAGAGCTTGCCATACGGTGACTCTCCCTCCTAGGGAGCCGGGGGCTCACTCCACCTGCTGGGGGAAGTTTTCCCAGCAACGCTCTACAAACTGGGAGACACCTTGGAGCGGGAAGGGCTCAAGCTGAGGGGTCTTGCTTTCCGCTCCCCAGAGACCAGTTCTCAGGGGGATCCCTGAATGCAGGCCTGGGCTCACCAGCTCCCACCCAGCCAGTCCTGCCCCTTTCCCCCGGCTCCAGACTGCCCCCAAATTAGTCTCTCCTCTCTCCTGAGCTTGATTGGTTGCCGGGCAGACTCTGAGTCTGCCTTGACTCCCCGTCCCTGAGCTACCACCACACCGAGCCCCAGGGATCTAGGGAATCTCCTTGGGGGTTACACTAGGAAATTGGGCCGATATGACTACATTGCTCAGCCCCGAGAGACACAGTTAAATCAACCTAATCCCCGGTGCAGACAGCGCTAGATGGATGAAGAATTCCCCCATTGACAGAGCCACTGCCTCTCGGGGAGGTGACTGGATGGACTATAAAATGGATAGAGAACTGGCTAGATCATGGGGCTCAACGAGTAGTGATCAATGGCTCAATTTCTAGCTGGAAACTGGTCACAAGCGGAGTGCCCCAGGGGTCAGTCCTGGGGCTGGTTTTGTTCAACATCTTCATTAATGATCTGGAGGATGGGGCAGATTGCACCCTCAGCAAGTTCGCAGATGACAGTAAGCTGGGGGGAGTGGTAGATACCCTGGAAGGTAGGGATAGGATACAGAAGGACCTAAACAAACTGGAGGATTGAGCCAAAAGAAATCTGATGATGTTCAACAAGGACAAATGCAGAGTCCTGCACTTTGGACGGAAGAATCCCATACACAGCTACAGACTGGGGACCGACAAGCTAGGCAGCAGTTCTGCAGAAATGACCTGGGGGTAACAGTGGATAAGAATCTGGATATGAGTCAGCAGTGTGCCCTGGTTGTCAAGAAGGCTAATAGCATATTGGGCTGCATTAGTAGGAGCACTGCCAGCAGATTGCGGGAAGTGATTATTCCTCTCTATTCGTCATTGGTGAGGCCGCATTTGGAGTATTGTGTCCAGTTCTGGGCCCCCCACTACAAAAAGGATGTGGACAAGTTGGAGAGAGTCCAGCGGAGGACAACAAAAATGATTAGTGGGCTGGAGCATAAGACTTATGAGGAGAGGCTGAGGGAACTAGGCTTGTTTAGTCTACAGAAGAGAAGAATGAGGGGGGATTTGATAGCAGCCTTTAACTACCTGAAGGGGGTTCCAGGGAGGATGGGGAGGCTGTTCTCGGTGGTGGCAGATGACAGAACAAGGAGCAACGGTCTCAAGTTGCAGTGCGGGAGGTCTAGGTTGGACATTAGGAAAAAGTTTTCACAAGGAGGGTGGTGAAGCACTGGAATGGGTTACCTAGGGAGGTGGTGGAATCTCCATCTTTAGAGGTCTTTAACTTGCGGCTTGACAAATCCCTGGCTGGGATTATTTAGCTGAGGTTAGTCCTGCTTTGAGCAGGGGGTTGGACTAGATACCTCCTGAGGTCCCTTCCAACTCTATGATTCTATGAAGTGAGAGGAGTCTGGGCTCTGAAAAACAGAGGCAGCAGTAGGAGCTGTGCTGCTCAAGGAGTGCCAGGGGAAACAGCACCTTGAAAAGAAGGTGCTGGGTTAGGGGCTTTGGCCCCACAGGCTGGGGCTTGTCTCCGGCCAGAGATTTTGGTCGTCCCAGAAAAGCAAAAGACTTTGATCACACGTGGGAAACGGGGCTGAAAGCAACTGAATATAAAAGCTGGTGATCTAATACCAACGTGTCCTTTGAAAGAATCGCTGTGTCTCTGGGTTCCTTTTTCCCACCTTTTCTGTGGCCATCACGTGGTCCTGGCCCACCAGGGAGACCCTGGCAACACCTGCTGATGGAGTAAAACCTTTCACCCCACTGAGAAGTTACACAAGTGGAGCAAAGGAACCTGGCTCTAACAGGGCAGATCCAAGTCTTAGCAGACACCAAACCAGCTGCCTTTCAAAAAGAACTTGCCAAATCTTTGTGCTTTACTATGATGTCCTTATTATGGGGTACCCATGCATTTGTAACCTGCTGATTCTAGTGGTGAGTGTGTTCAGGATAACAGCCTACTGCTGCTGCCAGGTGTTGTAGGTAGTTCTTTATTTCAAGCGGGAAAGGGCTGTGTTGTAATGATATAAGATCAAGGTTCAAACCTTGGTGATGATATCTGGGATATTACAGTTACAAAAAAAATGTTTATTTTTTAAAACCTAGAAAATTACTTACCAAAAACTCCACTAAGGAACATTATTTACAAGGATTATTGTGATACTGGGGCACAATGAGCATCTGCAACATTCCTGCTACCTGCCTTCGGGTCATCATAGCAGTGCACCAGCACCACTATAGTTAAAGTTGCATCATAACATCTGATTTCAGGTTGACTTTTCTAAGACCTCCTTAGAAATTTGGTGTGCCTCATGAGGCTGCAGGGTAGGGTTAGCGACCTAAACCTGGAGTCATTACAGCCAGGGGTTCCAAAGATATAAGCTCGGGGGGCGCGGGGAGGGGAACCCATTTTAAGAAAAAAGTTTCTACATGGACTTTTTTGCAGAGAATTTGAAATCAAACTACAGATGTCAGGTTGGTCAAAATGGTCTCAATCTGTCAAATTTCACCCACGATAATGCCTGGCACCCACAAGAACTTTTGGAAGGAGCCTAAATTGGTATTTACCAAATTAGTATTTAAGAAAATGTAGATTTTTTATGATGTGAATGTGCAAATACAGAAATACGGCTAGAGGGTTTTCTCAGCTGCAGAAAGCTGTGTTCGCTGGTGCTGCGCAGAGGGGAATTATTGGGCACATAGTGATCCATGGAGAGCAGGCAGAGCAGGCTCCAGGGGTGGCAGTGACACCCCCTGCGCTGGCACCCACATCAAACTGTCCCTGCCAGAGGACCAGGCCCGTCCCTGCAGCCCTGTGTCTGGGGGTGTTTCTTTAAGAGGAGTTTCCTCTCTGCCAGTCAGCCAGTGACACAGCAAATGTTACTTTAGTTTAGTTCAGTACTTTCCT
>NW_027132514.1:0-42947 GCF_026122565.2 Emydura macquarii macquarii | reverse complement strand
AAGGGAACAACACTTGGCTCTTCTATGGAGTTATTCAGCCAGAGTTTGCAAATGTTTTCCAAAAGAGGAAGTTGCCATTATCCCAAAGTTACAGAAGGGGAACTGAGGCACAGAGACACGCCCAATGTCAGACCAGAGCCAGGACCAGCACTAAGGTCTCCTGGTCCGATCAGTAAAAGGACCAGAGCAGCATAAAATGGCTCCAAAAGGCCTGGATCCAGCCGGGTGAGGATTCCTCCAGTGCAGCATTCCAGAGAACAGCTGCAGGTGACCTCTGAGGACCCACTCACAAGCCCTGTTGTGGGGTGTGTAGGAGATGGGACTGGGAACAAGATGGTTGTGTTGGGGCCACAGGCCACAGTGCTGCAGAGATCCTGGGCCTTGCTGCTGCCCATAGGACCCAGGGAAAGGCTGCTGTAACTAAAGGCATCAGCTGTACCACAAAAATTCACTGGTACTATGAAATAAGAGCGCTGACATGAGACGTTACACCAGTATAACATGAGCGGTTTAAATTCCTACCTTATCTTGTACTGGTGTAACCTTCCCCTGCAGACAAGCCCTGAGTTAAACTGGGGTCTGATCTGGCATCCAGAACAGGCAGGATCAGGAGGATGCAGGAGGTGCCTTAAAGCTGCCTTTGCCCACACATGTCCCTGGGCTGCAGGCTCCGAGCACAGAATCTCACCCTGAGAGTTTAAGGCCATGTCTACACTAGCAAGTATGTCAGCAAAATTTTTGTTGCTCACGGGTGTGAGACAAATACATCCCTGAGTGACATAAATTTTGCCTGCGTGAGCGCTCGTGTGCACAGCGCTATGACTCTCCCACCAACGCAGCTACCGCTAGTTACTGAGCTGGTTTTATTTTGTCAACTTGAGACCTCTGTCCCATAGTGTGATGCAGCTACACAGAGATCTTAAAGGGGCTCCCCTCCCCGCCCCGCCCCTGCCTGCCCCGAGCTCTGGCCATAACCCTACTGATTTTCATGAAAAGCAGAAATCTGGAAAAACTGATTTCCATGGGAGAACTATGATCAGAGTGGAGAGGTGAGGGGCCTGCCTGCCTGCAACAGGGGGGTGAGGAGCCGCTGGGGGTCTGGCTGAAGTGAAAATCAAGAGTTTGATGTTGGGAAAAGTCTCATGTTATAAACACAAAGGGTTCGTCTACACGGCCTGGGGCAGCGAGTCTCAGAGCTGGGGTGACAGATGTGTGGTTTGCACCATGTCATTAAAAATATCTGTGTAGACGTGTCTGGGGCTGGAACTTGTGCTCTGGGGTGTCTGACGTGGGGGTCCCTCGATCTCTCCTGCTGCAGACGCCCCTCGGTGTCTAAATACTGATACAGGCCCTGGGCCAGAGCGTGAGCGTGAGAGTGAGAATGACTCTGCAGCCCAGTGGGTCGGGCCCCACCTGGGAGCCCCAGAGCCCAGCCCCCCTGCTCCAGTGACCCTGTAATTATTGATCCATAACCACAGTGACAGGAGGGGTGACGGCCCCTGGCACAGCCGTGTCTCAGCTGTGTCGGTGCAAACACCCAGTGTAGACACTGCGCAGGTGTGAACTGGGACTGGCACCCGGTGCAGCTTCTCCCAGATGGAGGGGGCAGTAAGTGGGAAAATGCCCCCTCCCCTCCCCACTGCCCTGGCCTCATCAGCAACAGCCCCTGGTCCCCCCAGCACCAGTTACACTCCCCACTGCCCAGCCCCCCACTGCCCTGCCCCTGACCAGTGAGCGCAACCCAGACACCCTGCCCATGCCTTGGGGGAGGGGCTGGGCCGGGTGAGGGGAAGGGAGGGGCTGGCTGTGGGGTTTGCCTGGCTGGAAGTTGGTGCCCTCCCGTACCCGTCCCTCACCCCTGGGCCCACATGTCCTCTGCCTCTATCCTCCCCCTCGCCTCACCCACCCCGACCCTTTCTGCTTCCACGCCCCCCTTTGCCTCCCTGGCACCTGCCCTTCCCCTCCCCCACTCCTTTTACCCTCTGGGTCCCACCCCTCCCCTTATCCTCACTCTGCCCTCCTGATACCCACCCCTCCCTTTGCTCCCCACTGCCCCCCTAGGGCCTGTCCGTCCCACCTGTCTCTTCTGAGCCCCTTGTACTTACCTGCTTCCTCAACCCCCATTTTCCCTCTGGCTCCTGCCCCTCCCCTCTGTGCCCTCCTTGCATCCACCCTCCACTAGCCCCCCTCAGCCCTCCTGGTGCCTGCCCTTCCTCACTCCCCTGGGACTCTGGCACCCACCTCTACCCTCCTCCCCCTCTGCCTCTTGACGTCTGCCCCTTCTCTCACTCCCCTGTTGCCCCCTGGTGCCTGCCCCTTCCCTCCCCCATCTCCCTTTTAGTTCCCACCACACCCCTCACCCCCCCCCCCATGGCCCTGTGGTGCCTGCCCCACACCTCACCCCTTTGTCCCCTTGTCACCTGCACTTCCCCGCCCCATCCCTGGCCCCTCTGCCACTGGGGGCTGCCCCTTCCCCCGCTCCCTCCAGTCCTCTGTGGCAGCCCCCCCTTTCACTCCTCCTCTGCCTCCCTGGGGCTCCTCTTCCCCCTCAGTCCCCCTGACACCCGCCCCTCCCATCACCCCACTCTGCCCCCTGGCACCTGCCCCAGCCCTCGCTCTGCCGTACGGTGATCACCCCTGCCCTAGACACCCCCGCTGCCCCCGGCTCCTGCCTCACTCTGTGTCCCTGGTGCCTGCCCGTTCCCTCCCCCCCCTACTCCTGGCGCCTGCCCCACTCCTCCTCCCCACACTCCTGGCACCTGACCCTCTTCACTCCCCTCCGCCCCCAAGACTCCACCCCTCTCCTCATTCCCCTGCCCCTTGGAGCCCCCCCCATTACCTCACCCCCCTCTACCCACTGGTGCCCGCTCCTTCCCTTCCCCCCACTTCCCTTGTGGCTGCCCGTCCCCTCTACCCCCTCCTCTGCCCCTCCTCTGCCTCTCCCAGCATCAGCCTGTCCCCTCCCCTGCCCCTGGGCTGCCCTCCCCTGCCTTGCCCCCACTGACACCTTCCCACCCCACCCCTGCCCCGCTCCTGCTCTCCTTCCCCTCAAGTTCGCTCCCAGGGGCAGATGGGCCCTGACTCCCCTTAACAGGCAACAACAACAACCCCCAGCGATTAATGGGGACGCAGATTAATTTTCCTTTGATCCCCGTGACAGCCCCTGCCCCGGCCCTGACTCTGTGACTCTCTCCCCAGTGGATGTGACTCTGGATCCAGACACGGCTCATCCCTGGCTCGTCCTGTATGAGGATTGGAAATGTGTGAGATTTGCAGATACACGCCAGGATCTGCCCAACAACCCTGAGAGATTTGATTGTTGGCCCTGTGTGCTGGGCGCTGAGGAGTTCCCGGGCGGGAGGCGTTACTGGGAGGTGCAGGTGGGAGACAAGACTCACTGGGAACTGGGGGTTTGTAGGGAATCTGTGACCAGGAAGGGGCTGGTCAGACTCTCACCTAGGAATGGATACTGGGCCGTGTGGCTGAGGGATGGGGAATACAAGGCCCTCACCTCCCCCTGGACCTCCCTCCCCATGAGTGTCAGGCCCAGGCGGGTGGGGATTTTCCTGGACTATGAGGCGGGCAAGGTCTCCTTTTACAATGTGACTGACAGGTCCTGGCTCTTCACTTTCACTGACACCTTCTCCGGGACGCTTCGCCCGTATTTCTGTCCTGGTGTCAGTGCTGGGGGTAAAAATGCGGCTCCCCTGATCATCTTCCCAGTTTCAGCCCAGGCCAGAGGGAATCTCTGTCCCTGACAGCGACACCCGCGGCAGAGACTGTCCTCTCCCAGCACTGAGCAGCCCCTAGGCCTGTGTCCAGGGGAGGGTCTAAAGGGCATCACCCGCCTGCCCCCTGCCACCCGCCCCTCAGTTCCCAGCACCAGGCCTGTCAGATGGGGGAGGGGAGTGGGGCAGAGAAGGGGGTGGGGGGAGACAGCTTCTGGGCTGGGGGGCAGGACGGGGAGTGGGGAGAGCTGGGGGAGGGTATTCGGTAGCTGGGCCAGGGGAAGGGGGCGTTGAGGGCCCAGCCCAAGGGCTGTGTGAGCGAGGGGCCAGGCTGGGCTAATGGGACCCACTCACAGGAAGGAGCCCAGGCATCAGTCCAAAGGGTGATATTTTTGTGGTCATTTGAGTTTTAGAGCACACAGAAAATAAACTTGTTCCAGCAAATGTATCCTAATTCCTTGACGGGATAGCTGAGCAGAGTGCGAGGGGAGGCACATCACAGGGCATGGCAACGACTACTTCTTTGTTTTCACCGTGGTGCAGTAGGAATATTTTCAATGTAATTCAGTTTTGAAGATTTATTCAAAATATTCAATTCATGGCATGGCGCCCTCTAGTTATCTTGGTTGTTTGAAAATAAAGACCCTAAAATTACCCTGTGCTGGAGTCAGTTGGCTTTTAATCCTGTCTGCTGGTTTCTAGGTGGTATGAGTAGGTGAAGTTACATGTTATTTCCATTTTTTCACACAGGGAACACTTAAGCTGAAAATAACTTTATCCATAAAATTTCCTTCAGAAATACCTGTTTTCCTTTCCCTTTTTCTCACTGAAATTATGGGCAATTACTTGGGTTTCTTAGCTAATCTTATTGCTTGGGAAAACATGTTGGTAAGCGGGTAAATGTTCAACATCATTTATGGTACCTGAAGAGACATCAAACTGTGTTGTATTGTCACCAACAATTTACAGCACAAACACTCCTGCCGCCAATGGTGGGGATGTTCATTTGTAATTATCTGACTGTGGATAGGCTCCCCCGTCAACCTCTGGAGCCCCTGGCTGACAGGCCCACTGTGTGTGAATTAACCAGCATGCACAGTCCACCGAGCTACCTGCACCAAGTGTCTTTATTACCTTTCATGGTCCAGGTACATCGCAGCACAGCAGCAGTTATGTAGAGCCTCGCTCCTGCTCCCTGGCCCAGCCTGTTATGGTGCTGCTTTTGTCTCAGCGCTACCGAGCTAGTTATCTCACCAGGCTCCTTACCAGTGCAAGTGATTCCTCTCGACTTTCCAAACCCAACTACCTCTGTCTCTCCTCCCCTCACTACACCCGTGCCCTGACTGTTCTACGTGACCAGGGGTCTGGCTCCAAAGGGCTCAGTGTATAGCTGCTAACAACCCCTGTCACACTGCCCTGATTGTGTATGTGGCCATACAGTGACAATCACACCAAACGTTATCTCATTATTCAATTCAGAGTCCAGATTTGCAGGTATCCGCTCTGGACATCTATGTCAATATATTATTTTACAAGTCTTCTTCTCTACCTCAGATGCTGCCATAGTTCTAACTGGAAATCCTTCCACCTATTTCGAAAAATTATCTGTAGCTGTCAGCACATGCAGGTATCCCTTCTTCATTACTGGGTATGGTCTTATTAAATCCATTCCCAGCAATTCCGAGGGTTTAACAGTGTATGTGCAAGGATATAGGTTAGAGTTCTAATTTGGATCTTTCCTATGAAATTTTTATAAAAATCCCTTATGTAGTAAGCAAAGTCAACATTATAATGTGTGGTTTTGAAATAGTTAATGTCTCCACACAGTCAGAATCTAAGTTTGTGTCTTTTTTCAAAAGTAAATCAGTACAATATAGGCCAAAGTGCTGCAAGTGAAAACTTGAATAAATACGCTGCACCAGTAATTGCTTCTCTGTGTCATCTATTCAGAGATTGGTGCTCTTCTTATAGGTGATTAGAGGCCTTATTGTAAATTCTGATAATTTAAACCATTAGCTTGGCTAATCTTTAAAAACTTCCATAGTGCTGTTAAAGGCAGTAAATAAGACTATCATGTAGTTGTAATAAGCAATTAAAGTATTCCTAATGCATTGACAATGAGAGCATGATAAACTAATGTGTTAAGAAGGAAAGCTAGAAGAAGTGTCTGTGTCTTAAAATGCACCTTATTGCTTTGCAAGATGGTATCCAGATGTAATTCCTTTGCCCCTTTCCAGCAACACAGAAATCTCTCAACCTGTGATCATATTAACATTTACGTTTGAAAATATTATGCCAGTGGAAAAGCGCTCACATTTTCACACCAGATTTATAAACATCTTTCTTTGCAATGTAAATGTTGACTTTGACTTTAAATAGAAATTTTATGTCTGCAGACTTTGTTTTATTACTTCCCATACCCACTCGTTGAGGTCTTCTGTCATTCTGGGCTAATAATATCTCCGTGTCAGTGCCAGGCTTGTTTTGACTGTTCCTTGATGTCCACTCCTAGCACAGTCATGGAACAGGTGGAACAGTTCTTGGGTGTGTTTCAAAGTGTTCACGTCCCTCACCTTTCTACCTCTTGCACAATGCTCAAGTTTCCCTTCTGCTACTCAGAGAAGATGGAGATGTGAGGATGATGTCAAATATTGCAGTTAAGACATATGTATGCTATAAGGTATATGTATATAAAAGATATTTACATAACACATCTGTACAAGCCTTGATGTTTTTTATCAAGGCTATAGATACTGGGAGGTTGTAATTGTATGTTAAGGGTTTTTAAACTTAGGAATCATTGCTCAGTTGAAATGTATGGATTGGTATTATTCTTTGTGAATACACTGGACAAAACCATTCAGAAATAAATTCAATTATTGCATATATTTCTGATATTTTTAACTGATAGTAATTGGTCATGCAAGAGAAAAATGCATTTGTCACAATGGCTATACAAAAGGAAATTTTGTATTAAAAGAAGACATAAAAACAGTGAGCGTAAACACGGTCCCAGTGAAGTCAATGGTAAAACTCTAGTTAACTTCAGTAGCACAGAATCAGCCCTGTCATTTATGTGCTGAAGATTTAATTAGGGTGAGCATATGTCCCACTTTGGCCGGTACGGCCCCTCTTTTAAGCCCTGTCCCAAACCTCCCGACATTTTTTTTCTTGGCAAAGTGGGCATTTGTCTCGCCTGATCAGTTTGTCAGAACAAACAGGGCAAATGCCCACTTTTGTCAAAAAAGTAGAGTGTGGGGAGAGGCGGGGAAGGAAATCAATGCAGCGATGCCAGCCCTGTGTAGAGGGGAGGTAGGGCTTAGGCGATGCCAGTCCTGAGAGGAGGCTGGGGGAAGCAGGCAGCGCTCGTGCCGGCCCTGCACAGGGAGAGGATTGGGCAAGGGGCTCAGGCCAGCCCCATGCGTGGAGGGGGAGGCTTGGGTAGCACTACACAGTGTCCCGTTTGGGAAATATGGTCACCCTAGATTTAATTATATCTCTCTTTTCATCACACACGGACACAAACGAGAGAAAGAGACAGAGAGAGTTTGCCTTCCAGAAAAAATTAACAGAAAATCAAGGCAGATTAAGTTGCTCTGATTCATTCATTCTTTTGGATATCGGTGCTATTTTTCTTGTATCCCCAAACCTGTGCAATTCTTTCCCCAAAGGACTTTCCTGGATATTAGTCACAGAAAAAAGCCTTTCGCATCCTATTAATTTATATTTGATAACTGCAAACATATCTACATACATATTAATCAAACCTTCTTTTCAAAGCATGACACATAAATTGGAGACACACAATCAAAGTAAACCACACTTAACGATGCAGCATTCACAGGCCTTCACTAGGGTAAAGCAGGAAAGTTTGAGCTGTGTGCTTAAGTTCCATTTTAGCCTTTGAAAATCTGTCCTGATGGGATCAGTGGAGATCAGGTTTCATTTAAATTAATCAGGTCACCTATAAAATTGTAATTGCGTAAGCTCATAATTACTGGGGACAAAAAATGTAACAGCACAAAGGTAACATGAAATCTAACACATCCAAGGGATGTCATGGAGGAGAAGTTGAAGTTTTTAAATATTATGCATTTAAAACAATAAAATGTCTACTGCAGCCCCCTTTACCTGGAATTCGTTGGGTTCGTAGCACTTCTCCCGACAGGCACAGAATGTTTGCAGAGAAACTGGCAGTGCAGGAGGCCTCTCTCACTGGAGATTGCTAAGTGGGGAGACTCAAAGTGTTTGTCATGAGGTAACAAAGCAAGGTCAGCAATTTACCGCTGCATGGGGTTGTCTGTGTCCAATTAACTCCCAGTAAAACTAAAGTGACTCGTCTCCACTATGTTTATGACTGAAAACTCCTAAGTGATGCTCTACTGAGAGGCACCACCAGGGGCAGGTACCCCAGACATGGAATTTTTCTGCTTCCCTCTGCAGGTGTCCTGCCAGCACACTGAGCATTGCAGGAGCACTTGCCCGCCTGTGACTTTCCTCAGCATTTCCAGCACCCAGGAGGCTGACCTCTACTGCAGCTGGGCACCGACAGCTCCTGGTTCCTGGATCTCACGTGGCTGCTCCAAAGAAGGACACGGTCCCTGCTCTCACTGAGCTGCTCAGCACAGACTTTGCAGCAAAGCTGCTCAGAGGAGAGGGATGGGGACGTACCTGGCCAGGGCGCTCGGCACATGCTAGGAAGAGGAGAGCTGGGGAAGAGGCAATGATCTGCATCACAGTAACCCCACGGCCTCCCCATCTTCCCTCTGCGAGCAGCAGGAGCTTTACCCTGCCAGACATCACCTCCCTGCAGCGCCAGGGCCCGTCACAAGGGACTGGGGGCAGGGAGGCGAGTTCATTTTAATCCAATACATGAGGCAGAGTGGGGTCACTGGCAGGGGTTTGGTGCCCCCGGGTGAATATGGCCCTGTGCTGGGGATGGCGCAGGTAGAGGGATGAGGGGCTGCTTTATTCCCCCCACCCTCCTGTTCCCAGCCTGCCCCTCCGCTGCCCGCAGCCCTTTGCTGAGCGACTCGCCCTCGTTCTGCCCTTTCACCGAGTGCGAGCAGGGAAAGTTACACAGCTTTGCTGCTTACCCGCCATGCACGTCACACCCCTCACAACCCAGCTGCAATTGGCCCAGAGGGATCCACACACGCTTGTGCCAGGTTCGTTTGGCCATGAATGTTTTGACAGGCTAAAGCTGCCACCCCAGCCTGTGCCATGCAGCCAGCGTGGCCCTGCCCCAGTGCTCAGCGTCACGAGCCAGGCCCCTGAAATCATGGGACTGGCTCTCAAGTCCTGAGATTTGGAAAACAGCTAAATCCCAGCAAGTCTGCGGGACTTGGTGTTTGCCGTCTGCATTTGCCTGCATTTCTGAAGGGCCTGTCGCTGCGGGATCCAGCTACCGATGAAACCTGTCTCCTTAAAGGCCCTTCACATCGATCACTGAACATCAGCTTGCTCCTAAGCTGGCAGGAAGGGAAACTCCCCCGAGCTGTGGCCTCGGAAACACCAGCAGATGCTGCTCAAATGCCCAATAACAGTTTGGGATGAGTGGCCGGATCCTGCACCCCTGAAATCAATGGAAGCTTTGACTTTAACTCCAGTGGGTGCAGGACCTAATCTTACTCCTGCAGACCTTGCACACTCAGAACATCCACCATGTTCTGTGGAAATATAGACAGCACCAGGACTGCAGGATGGGACCCTAGAATACACTCAGCCTTTGATCCCAGAGCTTGTGTCCTCCCAGCCACCTTCATCCACCCCGGGGGCCAGGCATTGCTCTGGGGTAATGTGAGAGTGGGTCTATCACTGCTCTCCTCAGTGCACACTGTGTGTTCAACACACTTCTCACTGGTTTAACAGGGCCATTGTACTGCACAGCTCTCCTCAGATTGCAGCCGCCCTGTCAATGCAGAGTTAATTCAGAACTCTCTTCACACTGGGCTGCGTTGTTTGCAGGGCACCATTTAGGCAGGGCAGGGTTTGGCATTTGCCCTATTCTGGTTTTCGTAACAACAGCTGGGAGTGACCCTGCTTGCTCGGCTCCTCTTCCCCCCTCCCCTCACTGGCCTAGTCTGTGCTCAGCCAATAAGAAGGCAGCGTGTGGCAGAGCCAATAGCAGGGCTGGGAGCCTCTGCAGCACTTTTCACACTTGAACCAGGCTCAGCTGGGGAAGCTCTGGGCAGGTTCTGGGCTCAGTCTGAAGATGCTGCAGATTTCCCCAGGATCTGCCCCTCACCCGCCATTGCTGACCTGCTCAAAAGGCAGGAGCCAGCCCCTTGTGACACCAATAGACCCAGCGCTGCTCAGGCACAGGGGAGGGGGCTGCCACCCCAGGCACATTCAGGGGATCATTATCCGCACAGACAGCCCCGCTTTGGAAGTTTCAGGCTGGAAGAGCAGCGCTGCAGAATGACCCCCTGGGATCTTTCCCTGCTGGGAAGAAATAAGCAAGTGCTGACACAGCACAAATAGTGTTTAAATTACACTTGAAACTTTCCCATTTTCCCCCAATGCTCTGTGTTTTTAGTGACTGGCAGTACCCCAGTGTGGCCATTTATTCTGCCATCTAATCCCACTTGTGAGAATCTTTCCCTCCCCTACAATGGGCTCTGGCTGGGTCAGGTGACCAGGTAGGCCCACACAGGCTGTTACACACAAATGCTGTGAATGCCTCGATCTTACCAAACCTCCCCAGGGCTGCACTTTGCTAGGACCTTTTTCCCAGAAAACCTTCTGAGGAGTTGCTGGTCCTTGGTACCTGCAGATACAAGCACTTGCTGCCCTCAAGCAGCCATTTTGTAGCTGTGTGTCTGCTGTGCTGTCTGTCCTTCTCCCCCAACTGGTAAGTGATCTTAGCTCCTCTTGTACTTACCCTTTAATATTTCTGAGGGGGGCCGAGTCTCAAACTTGAGCACCTCTGTGAATTTCATTGACGTTTGATGTTTACTCTCTCAAATCCTTACAGCTACAGACTAGAAACCTACATCAACTTAATCCTTTTTATTTATCGTAATTATTTGTATAAAACCTTCAGTGCACAAAAACCCAAACCAGTCTGAACAGTTTGCAAGATTTGGCTGCCAAAATGTGTTCATTATAGATCCAGGCTGTTAACGTCCATTATTTAATTATACACTAGATAGAGATTTTTTAAAGAGTTTTTTTAAAGGTTTGGTATCTCAGCTACTTTTGAGCCATCATTAAATTATTCTCCTCCTTCATTTGTTAAAGCACATACTTCTCTCTAATGCTAATTTCCCTCTTGACAAACTTTTAAATGTTCATCTTAACCCTGTAGTTTAGAATCAGCTCATTTATGTTAGTGGTGAAAGATCAAATTACAACACAGAATCTGAAAATGTCTTTTATGATGGATTAGAAAACTCTCCAAAAACATCATGCCCACGAATAATCTAGAGATCATGCAGCTACTGTGCTGGCCCTGTACATAATGGAAACCACTTCAAGCCAGAGGGTGCTGCACTCCCAGCACCCTTAGTTCCAGCACCTAGGACTTATCTTTTTTTAAAAATTAAAGTTATAAAACCTGTGACCCGTCCGTGCCCAGGGCAGCCAACTGAAAATGCTACCATCAGTGCAGGCTGCAAAAGGAGAGCAGATTCTCTCCGCGCTGGTGGGTGATACTGAAGCCCGGCTTCCCAACCAGCCACAAACTGCTTCTGATTTCCCCACACTGGATATCAAGAAGCCAGTCCATAAATGCCCACAGCCCCCTTTACTGCATTCCAGTTCCTGGCTCCCAAATCAGCACTAGGTACAGTAAAGAGACCAGTTATTTAAACCCTATGCTTTTTACTAAAAAGGTTCCCTCTGACCCCAAAGGGTCAGCCACAGCACCAGATCAATATAAGTTTGGATCTTACCTAAAACACCACACTGCCAGCTAATCCTTTAGCAACTAAGACTAAAGGTTTATTGTAAAAGGAAAGAAAGAAACCAGGAGAGAGATGTTAAAGGGTTAAAGCAAATCCCATACATACCAGTGATGAAGAGTCCATAGACATCAGGTTTCTGGAAGAAATGTGGAGTTGCAGGCTTGTATAGTTCCCTCTGGTTCACATCCAGTACTTGGATGGGTCTAAGTCCTTCAGTTCAGTTGCAAAATGAATTGATCCAGAGGTAGGTGTGTGTCTGCAGCTGGACAGGAACATAGACAAAATGGATTCTGTGGTTTGATCTTATATACCCTCTGTCCCAGGCCATGCGGCCTGTGGAAAGTCACAAGAACTAAAATGGAGTCCAGAGTCATATGGGCCAATCCTGGTGACTCTTCAGGTGTGCCTTTAGTCTCTTCCTGGGCCCCTCCCATCTGAGAGTGTCTCAATGAGCCATTAAGCAGGCTATTGTCTTGCCGCCTCTCTGTCTGGGGTGTGTCCCAGCCCGCCCAAATTGACATACAGAAATATCAAATACATTCATAACTTCCATTTCACATATAATACATGAACATGAGTATTATTATCGTACTCAGCATGATATATCCCTCCTAACAGTACCTGACATGATATATCTCACATGCATTATCATGATTCTGCCATACTGATGTCACACAATATACTAAATTCCCCCCCACTCAAGCCTGCCCGCGTGACAAAACCATAGGCTAGAAAAGAGATTCCAAATCTTTTTAAAAGGCTACTTATCAACTAAAAATAGTTCTTAGACCAAGATTCCTGCACAGTGTTTGCAATGCAAACATTGGAGCACTTACTAGGACACTGAAAGTGAAATGAATTACAAGTAGTAGAACTGATGTTTTTTCCTTGTCTACACTTACAGAAATGCAGAAAGTAAAGCACATAAGTAGTTACCAATTACATTTATCTGTATGAACCAGTGGTGGATGTGTTATGCTTATAGAAATAAGCAACATCTTTTTCAGGGGACAAGGTCACGTTTATTATGAGAAAACACAATTCTATTAATTCTACTAATTCTACAATTCTACTAATAATTGGTACCTAATACAGACATGCACACACACACACACACACACACACACACACACACACACCAAGTGTTCTGCAGCTCCTTGTATATAGTTCCCAGTCCTGATCGTAGCTTGTGATTGCAGCTGGAGTTCGTAGCTGGTGTTTGCAGCTCGTGGCGGGTAACTGGCCAGGGAAACCAGGCAGGAGGAGGAGCAGGGTCTCTGTCTGGCGTGCACTGATGCTCTTTGATGTTGCTAACCAGAACGTTACCCAAAGCTTTTAAACAATCAGATAAACAATCCTGACGATGATGCTCTAACCTGAGCCGTCGACTTGTGATGCTGGTGATCTGGTTGTTCAGGCACCCTTAAAACTGGCATTGCCTCATGTTTGCAAGCTTGACTTTGCCACCCAACATTTTTAATAAAGTTCCCTGAATGTAACTGTGAAGTTCCCCTGTGTAGGCCACAGAAAATATTTGTAACACAGTAAACAAAAACAGGGGCTTAACGGGTTTGGTTAAAACCGGTTTAATAAAAGGTGCTGCTCAGCTTGGTAAACAGGTTTTGCAAGTTCGTGTAAATTTGCTTGTGGTGCCAAAAAAAAAAAAAAAAAGTTAAAAAGCAAGGTCACATTTGCCAATGCTAGCTGTACCTTAAAGGTCATATGTTATGCTGCATGCAAAAGCTTAAAATGCAAACTGCATAATAAAACTCGGCCATAAATCCACTTAAATTGCGTGGCACCAATCCCCTAAATCCTTGCGTGGCACCAATCCCCTGCAGCCCGCTTCGCAAAGCGCGTTAGGGTCTCCCTCTGCTGTTTGAAGCGTAAGCTGTAATTAAAAATAAGTGTACCTAACTGGTGTGGGCGTGTTTTTATTCTCACCTGGTATCCAAAACCTGCAGGCAGCTGTAATCAGCAGTGCCTGGCATAACACCCTGGTGCAATCTGGTCTGGTGAATTGCTGTGTCACCCCAATCTCCCACTCCAGGAGCCGATCTAACTCTGCTCTGCTGTGAGAACCCTCACTCCTGGGGCTGTTCATGCATAAGCTCCAGCATGTAAGCTGCCCCCAACTAAGTGAGTGAGTGCCTCTAGCCAGCCACTCCTTGGATCATACAATACAATGACACTAGGCATACCCTCAGTCCCAGATACAACCATAGGAACCTCCATGTTACAATGTTCAGCTAAGCCCACTGAACAATGTAAGCTCATATGAATTCCTCAATTTAACAAAGAAATTGATATGCACCAGCCTTGTTATTCCAAGTGGAGTCTCCAACACACTTCAAACCAAACTCACTGCTTTAGATAGAGCAAACAAATGAATGTATTAACTACAGAAGGATTTTAAATGATTATATGTCAAAGCATAACAAGTCAGATTTGGTCAAAAGAAATAAAAGCAAAAAGCATTCTGAGCTAAGCTTAACACTTTCAGCAATCTTACAAACGTAGGCGATTCTCACTGCAGGCTGGCTGGCTGGTTTCCTTTCAACCAGGCTCTCCCCTCTGGTCAGCACTTCAGTTGCTTGGTGGTGTTTGTAGATGGAGGTGGAAGAGAGAGCAAGCATGGCAAATGTCTCCCCTTTTTATAATGTTCCTACTCTTCTCTGGGGCTTGCCCCTCCCAGGGTCAGGTGACCAACAATGTCCTTACATGGACTCATCCATGTCCTGAGTCAGTGAGCATCACCCCCTCAGGGTTCCAAGCTGCCCAAGGGAAGGGAAGTGACTCCCTGAGAGTCTAATTGATCCTCCCTTGATACCCAGGCCAGTCCTTTGTTCCTGGAAGGCTGAGCTGGGTTTGTTCTATACACGCCTTGATGAGGTGCGAACTGTCCCTCTGCTCCTGGAGAATTTTGCCTGGATCTGTTTCAAGCCACGAGGACACATCTTTGCGAATATTACCTAGTGCAGCCTCATAACCATATGCATGAAATTGCAACCAACATATTACTTTAACAATAATGATCAGTACCTCATGAGCATTCCAAAGACATCTAATGTGACATACTTTGCATTATATAATACACAATTATACTCTAAAGGAGAACATGAGGGTGTGCAGAGCATCACAGTAATGTAATATCAGCTGTGCACTCATGCAATGCCAGTCTGTATTGTATTGTATGCTTGCAGAGTGCCTTCACTGCACACAAGGCAGAGTTCAGGGACTAAATGTTCTTCAGTTTACAGTGTCTAAAGGACAGGAGAATTTGGCCAAAGCTTACCACACAAAGGAAGGGAGGTTCAAAATGGGAGGGGCTTTGAAAATCCTTAATGTTCTGTAGCATTAACATTTACAGAAATTTCCAAAGTATCAGTAACCCTGACTTTCTGTGTAAGTGTTGTGATCCCCCTCCTCTCCCGGGGAGCAGAAAGATCCCCTCACTGCACCTGTAACCCTCTGGTGAGTGTGTGTGTTACACATCCCTCTCTATGGCTGACCCACAGAATTTGTGGGTCTTTTACAGCTCTGAACTTCACAGGCAGACTCTTTAGCTCAAGCTGCAGAGACTTGCACTTTTAGTTCTGTAGGTCCCCACTTCAGTCACCAGTGCTGGTGGGTTAGACAGTTACAGAAACCTGCCTGTGGAGCAGGGGATATACTACCCACCCCTTCTCCCCACCTCTGTCCATTCCTGTTCTGTTTCTCTCCCTCCTTCGTTCCTCCTCTTTCTCTCATTTGGTTCCACTTTCCTTTTTCTTCCCTCCCTTTCCTGGTTCCTCCTTTTTTTTTCTTAAACTGTCTCTTCTCTCCTTCTGTGGCTGAGAATAGCTGATACCTGCAGTGGCCCCTCCCAGTCTACATATAATCCCACACCCTACAGAGCAAAGGGCAGAGAGATGACCAGGCACTCACCTGGCTGCCATGGCCTCCGCAGCTACAGCAGCAGAAGTGCAAGATGAAGCTATTTGCTCCATCTGCCTGGAGTACCTGACAGAGCCGGTGACTATCGCATGTGGGCACAACTTCTGCCGAGCCTGCATCACCCAGCACTGTGAGGAATGGGAAAAGGGAACAGGGCCAGACCTGACCTGTCCCCAATGCAGAGCCCAATTCCAGAAAGGGGAGTTCAAACCCAACACGCAGCTGAACAACATAGTACAAAAGATCAAACAACTGAGGACAAAACCAGGAAAAGAGCCAAAGGAGGATCTGTGTGAGAGACACGAGGAGCGCCTCAAACTCTTCTGTGAGGAAGACGGAGAAGCCATTTGCTTGGTGTGTGAGAAATCCCGGGTCACAAGACTCACACCGTGGTTCCCATTGAGGAGGCTGCCCAGGATTACAAGGTAGGAAATTGACCTGGCTTAATTAAACCCTTTTAGGACACCAGGTTTATCTCCTATTAATACAAGGAGAAAGTTTCAAACATGGCTGCCTAAAGTTAGGCACCGACATGACAGGGGCTTGGCTTTCAGAGGGGATGAGCACTGAGGGTTGTGGGTAATGGGAAAAGATCCAAACTTTTTTTGCTCCAACACTGCAAGTTCCAAAGCCTCACAGAGAGAACAGGGCTGACGGCTCCTTGTGCACCAAGACAGTCTGGGCCCGGACACATCCCTGCACCCAGTGCACAGAGCCCACAGCTGGCACCTGCGTCCTGCTCTTTTCTCTCTCCCTATCCTGCTCTTCTCTCCTCCTTCAGCTCCTCCCAGTCCAGCAGCTCTACTCCACCCATATTAACTCCTGCATCCGCTCTGCCAGATCAAATTAGTAGGATGTGGGGTGGCCTTACAGCTTAGGTACACCATGTATTACACACCTCGGTATTGTGATTGTTTGCTAAAGTTCACCCTGCTATTACCCACCATGTATAGATTGGTGCTATGATTGTCTGACAAAGTTAGGGCCAGCTGTGTTCTAACACGCTTGGGTTTTGGCAGCATGGATGGGACAACTGGGTTCAGGGAAACCACATTAAAGAACCGTGTTAGTGCTCCCATCCCCTGTCTAGGGCTATGTCTGCACTAGAGAGTGGGAGGCTGGGGATGGGAGGCTGCTGAGGTTCCCTGCCCTCACCCCAGGAGAGAGGGGAGGACATGGCTGACATTAGGCCCCTACCCAGGGTTGCAGAAGGAAGGAAGGGAAATGACCTGATTTCCCTCCCCACAGGGACCAGACTCACTGACAATCTCAGCTTGGCCTGAACTGTCCCAAATTTCTGCTCCAAGCCCTTTGTCCACTGAGGGTCTTCTCTGCCCCAAGAACGCCAAGGCTACGTCTACACGACAGGACGGCGCTGCAGCGAAGTAGCTAGGGTGACCTAAGTGTTTAGGTTCAGACCAGGCCCAAGCCTCTGTGCTCACTTACAGGGCTCAGAACCAGCCAGGAAGTTCTGGCACTTCTCCGAAGCGACTGCCTTGTTCTCCAGGATCTCAGCTTTCGTTATTTCTAAACCGAGTCTCCAGCTGTTCTGCTTGCAAAGAAAACCTGAAAAATTGTGACCCACGTGTAGGGGATGCAGAGAGCTGGGCACAGCAGCTCAGAGAGGTGTGAACTGCCCCAATCCCTCCGGGAGGGTGAGCTCAGGTGCCCAGAGAAGATCATTTAAATCTCATCATTGTTAATGATTTTATTCCCCATGTGAGATCGGAGAGGGAGAGTTACAGCTCAGCACCATTTACTGCCAATGACGCCTCCTGCCGGTGCCCCTAGCGGGTGATGTTTGGAAGATGCCACCCCTTATCTTTCCCCAGTAAAGGAAGGCCAGGCCCAGAGAGCCCAGTGATATATTTTAGCCCCATGAGGGGAGCCGGGCCCAAGGAGCTCTTGGAGCCAATCAGCAACACCGTCCTGTTCTGAACATTGCACCATCTACTGTGAACAGGCCACGGTGTCTCCTTTGGTGACTCACACGGGCAGAGATTATTTTGTGGGTGGAGCTTCAAAAACTCCAGCCACCCTTGTCCCTCTGCCCTCGCCCCCGGCTGATCCCGGCTCATTTATGAAGCTGTTCTGCTGGATGCAAAGGCTGCTTCTCCTCCTGTTTCTCACTAGCCCCTGCTGGCCCCTCACTCAGCACCTCCCTGCAGCAGCAGGCAGGGGTGTCAGCCCAGCAGCAGCCCAGGAACTCTCAGCAGCAGCAGCCTTAGCCCGGGGGCAGAGAGGAGGCGAGAACCCAGGGCTCCGAGAAAAGAAAAAGAGTGAAATGGGGAGAACTCTGGAGGGGACTCAAGGGGGATCTCTGGGGGGCTGCAGAGCAGTGCTGACTTCTGGTTTTGCCAGTGGGTGCCCTATTACTCTGCCCCCCAAGGCCCCACCCCCATTACACCCAGGGGCTAGTGGTTAGAGCATGGGGGCTGGGAGCCCGGACACCTGGGTTCTCACCTGGCTCCGGGAGGGGAGTATGGACTATTGGTTAAAGTGTGTGTGTGTGGGTGGGGGTTTGGGACCTCAGATGCCTGGGTTCTTTCCTTTCTCTCCTCGCTCTATGAGAGGAATCGGGGCTAGTGGTTAGAGTGCAGGGGCTGGGAGCCCAGATGCCTAGGTTGTCAGCTGGCTCTGGGAAGGGAGTGGGGCCTATTGGTTAGAACAGGGCTGCCAGCCACCAGGTCAACCCCTTCTCCCAACTGGCCACCAGTTCAACCCTAAGCAAAAAAAAAAAAAAAAAAAAAAAAAAAGAGTCTGGGCCCCGGCCCAGGCTTACCTCCCCCTTTGGGGCTTTCCCCCCCTCACAACTTCTGTCCTGGGATTCTAGGGCATAGTTCCCCCCCACGCCCACCTATCCCATCCTGTCCAGCTTCTCACCCCAACAAGGGGCTTTCCCAGGCTTTTCCCCATGCCCAAACCAGGCAGGTCCCTAGACTAGCCTTGCAAGTCTGCTGCTAGGGGACCCCAATTTTCTAGGGGCCCCAATGGCCACCACTGCACCCCTCCCCCACACCTAGCCTCCCCTAGCTGGGCTCCCTCTGCCAGGAGTTGGGACTCACCTCACCTGCTGCCTGGGGTCATAGCCTGGCTGGGAGCTGCAGCCACCTGCTGTTGCCATCTGGCATCTGCTCGTGCAGGTAGGAGCAGGGAGCTTCTCCTACCTGCACACGTGTGCAGAGGGTGAGCAGGCAGGGGCTGAACAACTCCCAGGACTCCTTGACCAGATCTAAGGCTATTTTTTGTTACCCAAAGGGGCAGGGCTTGGGAGTTGCCACCCCCAGGTTAGCAGCTGCAGCCACCCTGCCCCTGAGGCTGTCACAGCAGCAGGCCCCGGGACTGAGGCAGGGTGGAAAGAGCTGATTAGATCCAGCTGATGGTGGGCAGCAGGCTGGGCCAGCCCAACAGCTCATCTGCAGCCGTGCAGGGAGGGAGAGAAGCTAATCAGCGAGGACGCCAACAGCTAATCATCCGGGTGGGTGCTGAGCACCCACTATTTTTTTTCTGTGGGTGCCTCAGCCCCTCAGCACCCCAGAGCTGGCACCTGCTGACAGGGCAGGAGCACGTTGCTGTGCCGGGTGAAGGAATCACGCGCTGTCAAAGGCAAAGCGCGCCCTGGTTATGTGGCTGCCTGAGGGAGGCCACATGGGAGCCTGGACAGAGAGATGAGCCCCAGTGTGGATCTTGTTCCTGGCCTGGCCTGGGGTTCAGGGAGCGATGAACTTTGCCAGGCTCCTCACTCTCACGGCGGGAGGGACCGTTCGGAACCTTCCCAGCTATTTCCCCTCCGGCCTGTGCTCAGTGTGTGAAACTTCAGCTAAACAAACACAGGTTTTGAGAAGTGCTGAGTGTCTGCACAAAGCAGAGCGTCCCCGCTCTGAGCCTGGCATCTCTGCTTCCAAGATGCCTGCGGGGCCGGCAGAGCCGAGTCTGCTGCCTGCTTCCAGGGTATTTTACTGCTGGTGTATGAAACGCCAACGTGTACAGTCCTCTCCACCCGTCGGACAGGCAGATTAATGGCTGTTTATCACACACGCTGCCCCTGCAGGTGAAACTCCAGGGAGCCCTGGGCCCTCTGAGGAAGGAGCTGGAGCAGGCCCTGGCGCTGACGTCTAAAGAGGAGAAGAAAACCACAGAGTGGCAGGTGTGTGTCTGGGTTTATCCTTCCCTGAGCCCTTCCCCTGCAGCGCTTCCAGGGATGAAGGGGCCGTAAAGCTCCAGGTCGAGGTTATGAACCTGCTCTGGTTGTTTGCTCCATGACACAGGCTTGGTGCCGGCAGGATCAGGCCGTGTCTCTGGTGGGGATCTCAGCGCAGCAGCTCCTGTAGGCGGAGGAGGAGGGGGCAGTTCCTGGCCCGTGTGCGGTGGCGCAGACTCACCCCTGGGCTCTCTGATGGGGCAAATTCTCAATAGTGGGTTCAGTGTTTTCACTGTTACACGGGTCCTGTTTCCCTCCTGCGGGTGGGGACGGGGTGCAGGGTGCTGCAGTCATCGGGATTCAGCAGCCTCCATAAAATAGCTCCGCAGCTTCCCTGCAGCCTGGAGGAAACAGGGGTTGTTCCTGCTCCCTCCCCCGCCCCACAGTCCCTGCAACGCACCTGCCCAGTGCCTGGGCCAGACTCTAGAGCTGGGCGGAGGATTTGCCTCCATGGCTGAGGTACAAAATCCCTCCGTGGCTGGGCTGGGGCCTGCTGGCTGCTGAGCAGTTCTGAACGTTGAACCCAATTGTGGTGCTGAGCTCTGTGGAAAATCTGCCCCAGGGTGCGTCTCCCCTGCACCAACAGTCAGCTGGGGGTAACCACACCAGTCATTACTCAGGGTTCTGGGTGGGCTTGTACAGCCTGTGCTGCCGCGCCTCCACTGCTACCAATACCCCAGCGAGCTAGATCAAAGCTAGCTGGGGTGTGTCTACACGTGCTGCCGTCACACACAGCTCCCATTGCAGTGTGGACACACCATGAGTGAGCAGAGCCAGGGGCAGGTCAGTGTAAATCCAGGTGACACTTGGCCACTTCTCAACCTCTGCTGCCATCGTGTGGCCGCCTCGTCCCAGTCACCTGCTGCTGTTCCTGTGACTTTACTGTTGTCTGTAGCCAGGTGATGCCCCCGTGAAGCAGATGTTAGTTACACAATGTCTGTTCCGGGTCACCTGCCTTTCACAGTGAAATCCCGGCAGAGAGCCTGGGGTGTGCGAGGAAGACGCCAGCAGCAGGGAGGAGAGGAGAAGGAGGCGTCTCACTAGGCAGATAACAATGGCTATTTACCAGACCAGAGCGCTCAGAGCTGGGTGCTCTGGGTTCTGCATCTGAAGCCGTATTTAGAGACCCGTGGAAGGGGGCTGGTTTCCAGGAGCTCCCACTGCCCGCACCTGAAGCTCTTGGTGCTCAGCTCCACAGACAATAGGGATTTAGGTGCCTAACAATTAACACCCAGCTCTGAAGGTGTTGGACAATGTGCACAGCGGGCGCCATGGAGACTGGGCACCTTGGGACAGCCGCTGGTGTTGTTCTGAAACCACCGATTACTGCCCCGTGAGCGCGAGTTACGTCCTGCATCCCCAGAGGTCAGGGCCCAGTGATGAGTGTCGCTCAGCGCTGAGTAACTGCAGCCCCAGCGACTGTCAGACGAGGCCCAGCAGGGGCGGCCAGTCACTCACTCGAGGGGTCGTGCTGGGCCTGAGCCAGGTGGGGAATATCCCATGGGCGGGAGCAGGGCCCGGGAGCTGACGGCCTCCGTGAAGGATGCACCGTGTGTGTGAAGGGGGAGATGTGAGAAGATACGATAACGCTGCCCCACTCCAATTAGCTGTAACCCCACAGCTCCTGGGGGCAGGAGGGAAGGAGGCTGCAGGTCCACGGCCCTTGGCAGGGTCCAGGCCACATTCACAAAGCCTCAGGCAGGTGCCAACAGCCCTGCAGGCACCATCTGGGGGCTCCCACGGCAGCTGGTGCCAGGGGACTGTCAGGGCTGAGCCCGAGGTGTCTGAGTGCCCCGAGGCTGCAGCACTCCCAGGGGTGGGGTGGGGGTGGTCTGGGGATGGGTCAGTGCCAAACCCCACTGGCAGGGGTGCTGGAGGGCTGCTCAGGGCTGGGGTTAGCCGGGGCGCAGGCAGGAGGCAGAAGTTACAGCGCTGGCTGCCTCTCGCTGACTGCTCTGCAGCCCGGGAACCTTCAGGCACCGAGCACGGCCCCTCCCCCACCACACAGGGGAGCCGGACAGACGGACGGGTTAGAGCCCTGCCCAGGGAAGGGGAGGCAGGTCAGCACAGGGCAGAGGCTGGGGTGGGGGGAAGGGCTGGGGCTCACGTACGGGGGTTACAGGGAGGAGGGCTCTGGGGGCAGTGGGACAGGGCAGCAGGAGGCTGATAAAGCCCCTGGCCACATCTCGGGGAGAGTAAGAGGGACCTTCCCCAACTTCGCTGACACCCGGGTCACACGGGGGAGGGGCAGGCTCACCCCAGGGCCACCCAGCACCTCTGTGCTGAGCTGCTGGGGGGCTAGTGAGGCCAGTGCAGAGCAGCCAGCCCCTCCCCCAGCCGGGATCAGCCCTGGCTCCGCATCGTTACTGCTGGTCCTGTCAGAGGGCAGGTGGGGACACAGCTGGCATCAGCCACCCGCCGCTCTGTGCGCCACGCTGGGTCCCTACACGCTGCGATCCCAGGGTCACTGGGCACATGGGCACGGGCGCTCAGCCAGCCTGGGGCAGGCCACAGCCAGCTCTGACAGTCCCCTGGGTGCCCAACACCCACGTGAGCCCCGGGATGGCACCAAAGGGCTGTTAGCACCGGCCCTCGGCCCTGGGCATTGCAGCCCTGGGAGCAGATTGTCCCAGAACGAGCATCGCCCACATCCTGCTGGGACGGCTCCACTTGGTGTCTGAGCGCCCGGAACTGGGCACCCAAATCCCCCCAAAGCCCTGTGCAGCCCCCTGTAAATCTCCACTGTTCCCTCGATTTCTCCACCCTCCACTGCATCCATCCAGGCCACCCACCATAGCATACTGCGGCTTTACAAACACCCCAGACATCCCCACTTTGGGACTGGCCGTATTAACTCTGAACTCAAACAAACCTTTATGATACGTTTTCCAAAGAAGTAAATATCCTGACAAACCTGACACTGATTTAATATCCCCTGCTCCATGGACAGAGCCCAGTCTGTGACTTAACATCTGGCTCACGTTTTCTCTGTTTGTTTCTCAAGAGGAAAGTAAAGAATAAGAGAGAGACGATTGCAGGTGAATTTAACAAACTGCACAAATTGCTGAGAGAGGAGGAGCAGCTGCTTCTGCAGAGACTGGAGGAGGAGGAGAGGGAGACTCTGCAGAGACTACAGGAAAATGTAACCAAACTGTCCCGGCAAAGCTCCTCTCTGCAGCAGCTGATCACAGAGATAGAGGAGAAGTGTCAGCAAACGGCTGCTGAGCTGCTGAAGGTGAGACACAGACGGCATCAAAATTCTTCATCCATCCAGAATTAAAAGCTCAGATCCATGGGTCTTGATTCCAGAACTGAAGAGTAAACGTGTTCTGTGGTTTTACGCACACATAGAACATCCAGTTAAAAGCTCCATCAGTTCAAAACCAGTGCAGTGCGTGGGAGAGAGGAGTTCTGACCATGGAGATCCAGTGAGGCCCGGGGTGATTAAATGGTTGATACAAAAATGATAATGGGCTAAACCCATCCCTGCTCTGCCTCCAGAGCACTGGGCCCAACAAGGTTTATAAACACAGATTGCGAGCTGTGTGATGATGGGATCGGGCCCCACAGGGGAGAATGTTTGTGGCTAAATTACTGTCTCACCTGCATACAATGAAACCTGGTAATGCAAAATGACCTGTGAGCTTTTACCATAGACCAGTGAAGCCCGGAAGGGTGGGTCTGTTTTCTAGATGAAAGGTTGATGCGCAGAGTGAAAATTCACTGTTTTCTGCACGTGGTTTTAATTCACAACATTGATTCTCTTTCTCCTTCCAGGATGTGAAAAGCACATTGACCAGGTATGTTTCCGATGTTCATTGCGCTTCTGTTATTGGGAGCAGCTCTGCAGTGATGTGTGTACAGAGCAGCTGAGTGATGATGGGACGTTTTCTTCATAGGAGTCAAAGTATGAAACTCCAGGAACCAGAAGCCATTTCTACTGAGCTGAAGAACGTGTATAAAATTTCTCTTGACATGAAGGAAACGCTGAAGAGATTCTGGGGTGAGTGGAAACTACTGAGCCATTCAGCTGTGTTGTGCCTGGGGATCTGGACACAGCCTGGCACCCATGACACACACGGACCCAGCGGACAGGCTGGGAGCTGTGATAGCTGGAGGCTGAGGCACTGAGGGCTGGGGAGTTTCCCGGCTATTTGCACCCACCTGATTGTCGCTCTGACATCCTGACCCCAGGGGTGTCACCGAGCCAGGTGCTGTCAGGCCTGGACTGGGCCATTGTGCCGGGTGCTGCACAGGCTGGTAACGGAGGATGTGTCTCTGCATCTCCCCTGGGACATGGGGGGCTGCGTGGTGTGGCCACCGCTCAGCATTGCCACAGCCCCGTTAGCCAAGGCTGGCCGAGCTGGCTGAGCCGGGGGAGGGGCCGGCCTGGCTGCTGTGACCTGACATGGGCCGTGTTTTCCTGGAGAACAAACTGCCTCACACGGACCCTTCGTCTGCTCCGAGTGCAGCCCGGTGCGAGCTTGGGTCCATGGGGGCACGTGACTCCTGCCTTTGGGGAGGCTGGGCGGGGGGGCACCGGTGCTTGGACCGTGTCCCCATCCCCCCACTATGCCCCCTCCCTGAGACCTCACCCACACTGCACCCCCGCTCTGCTCCAGGGCCCGCTCCTGCTCAGTCTCCTCCCCCAAGAGGCACAAGCGGTAGGTGGGGGTTTCCGGGGGAGGGGTCTCGAGACCCTCTCACCAAAGGCACCCAGAGCTCGGCTTGTGCCTGGCCTTTGCGGGGGCTGGTGCTGAGGGGCCCCAGGCAGAGACACAAACCGGGGACGCTCCAGACACTTGCCTTCCCGCTGTCCCAGGAGAGCCCCTGCGCTCAGCCCCTCTGGCACCATTTGCAAGCCCTGCTGTGCCCCCAGCTCTCTCCTGCTGCAGCTGCCCGGGGAGCAGCTGTGCCCTGCGCCAGGGTCCCTCAGAGCACCGGGGCCGCCAGGCGGGGAGCGGGCACTTCCCTGATCCCTGAGCCCACCCTGGGCCTGTCTGGCTGGGTCGGGCAGAGGGTTTTGTAGAGACCCGGCTGGCTCCGTGCTGGGCCCTGGGTCACCCCCAGTTCAGCATCCAGCCAGCAGGGGGCTCCATACCCCCAGGTGCAGGGCAGCGGCAGCCTGCCTGAGGTCAGGGGGGGCAGGCTCAGGGGGAGCCGGAGGCTGTGGGGCAGCGGGAGCAGGCTCAGGGTGCTGGGCCAGGGGGGCTGGGAGCTGGGCAGGAGGCACAAACACCCTGTGCTCAGCGCTCACTCCAGGTTCTCACTCTGGCGCCGGCTCCGCTGGGGTCAGACACCGCGGTGAGGGGCCCACACAGCCAGACTGGAGAGAGCCAGGCTCTGTCCACGGGGGGAGGGGCAGCAGCTCTGTTACATGGTGCCAGTTTCACAGAATTGTCATGGGGAGGCGCCCTGGGGCACCCCCTCAGCTGCCTCAGGGTGGCCTGCAAGCTCCCTGCCTCAGTTTCCCCTCTTCAGCACTCCTGAAATTACTCGACACAGAGCAAAACATCTGAGACAAAAGTCCCCTGCTGGGGTTTACTTGGCCTCTGCCCCTGGAACCCGCCCCTCCCTTTGCCCCCTGCCATCCTGGCACCTGCCCCTCCCCCCAACCACCCTCTGCACCCTGGAGCCCCCCATCACTTCACCCCCACACACCCTGTCAGCCACTTCTCCCCTTTCCCCTCAGCTCCTATGTCTCCCATCCCTCCCCTCACCCCATCTGTGCCTCCCCTGATCCCCTCTTCTACCCTGGGGTCCATCCCCTCTCTCGACTCCCTCCTGACCCCTGCCACTCTCCTCACCCCTCTCTGCTCCCTGGTGCCCACCCCGTCCCTCTGCCGCCCGAGTGCCACCCCCCCCTCCTTGTGTCTGCCCCTCTGCTCAACCTCCTCAATCCCCCTTGCCCCTGTCCTTTCCCTTGCTTCCCCCTACTCTTCAGATGCCTGCCCCTTTCCATCCCCTGTGACATTGGCCAGGTACGACCTCGATTGTTGAACAGCTTCGTGCCCTCAGTTCTCCAGTCTGGAGTGCCTTTTACACTGCTTCACTGTGAGAACAGCCACTGGGCGTTCACACACAGTCTCTAGCATGTCACTTCCTCCCAGCTACACAGGAAGAGTGCTATAGCCAGCCACTGCTGAGTTACACTGCAGGAGACACCAGCAAACTCCCTGTCCCAAACTTTCCACCCAGAAATGTGCGTCTGGTTGCCCAGCGCTCTACTGGCCAACGCAAGCTCATAGAAAGTCCGTCATTTCATTAATAGAAAACGCTATGCACAAGCCCTGTTATCTCAAGTGAAGGGTCCCAAACACATCAACCAAACACACTGGTTTAGATAAAACAAGGTTATTAACGACAGAAAGAAGAAATTTAAGTGGTTACAAGTAATGAGGCATAAAAGTCAGAACTGGTTACAAAGGAAATAAAAAATAAAACACAAACTAACATTGAACTTCTCAGACTAAAAGAATTGAAAGCAAAAAAGTCTCTCACCCCAGGCTTCTGCAGCTCACTGGCTGGACGCCCCCAGCCGGGACCTCTCCCCAGGGCAGGGTTGTTTCAGGTGTGTCTGTTGCCGGGAGTAGAAAGGAAGGGAGGAGAGGGGAGGTATTTGTGGGGTTAGTTTCTATTCTAGTTTCCTTTACTTTTCTCGCCTCTTTGAGAAATATTTGCAGCTGGGTTAAGGCGACAGCAGGGCTGTGGGACGGGGACCCCAGCTGTGTCTGTGCCAATATGTCAATTTCCTGCTCATCCCCTTCTGCCTGCCGAAGAACGGCTGCTCCCCAGGTGCTCATGGTGTGATTACGCTGACACCTGGCTGAGGCCTTCGTTTGCCTGTTTCTGAGGCACTGGCTGTGCCGGCTTCTCTGAACTGAGTGATGCCGTTCAGGAGAATCTTACAACTTTACATGTCACGTTACCGCACGGATTGTGCCAGGAGACCCACTTGGTATGAAACGTGTCATCGTCTTGTGAAAGGGTGAACATGAGAGAAAAGACAGTCACACCTTCACTGCCCTGCCCCCGGCACCCACCCCTCCCCTCGCCCCTTCCTTCTCGGTGCCCCTCTCCTCTCTCCCCTCCTCCCCCCACCATGCATGACTTCCCCACCCCTCTTTTCCCCATCCCCCTCTGCACCTGGTGCCCACCCTCCCCTCTGCCCCTCCTTTTGCCTGCCTTCCTTTCCCCCTTCTGCCCCCCAACAGGTGTCCACCCACCCGGCACCAACCCCTTCTCTTGCTCCCTTCCACCCTCTGATGTCTGCCCCTCCTCCTGCCCCTTTGCTGCCTGCCCATCTGCTCCCCCCACCCCACAGCGGTTGCAGGCCCCTTCCCTTGCCCCCTCTGCCTCCAGCTGTCACCCCTCCCCTCTTCCCTGTCTGTCCCCTTGGTACCCACCTCTTCTCTTGCCCTTCCACCCACTGATGACCCCCCTCGATAACCCCATGGCACAAGCCCCTCCCCAACCCCCTGGTGCCTGCCCCTCCCTCGCACCCCCCCCTGTTCCACCTTCCCCTTCCTTATCCCCCACCAGCCCTGCCCCTCCACTCCCCACCCCCCTGTCCCCTGGTGCCCAGCACCTCCCTCACCCCCATCTGTCCCCTGTCTTGCCTCCCCTCTTTACCTTCAGCCCCCCATCCCCTCATCCACCCTCTTCCCCCCTGCCCACCCCCCCTGCCTCTGCCCCCATAAGGCTCCCTTTTGCCACACCCCTCTCTGCCCCCCTTGTGATCCCCTGCCCATCATCCCCCCCATTCAACCCCCAGTACCTGACCCTCCCCCTCTGCCCTCCTTGCAGCCACCCCAACATTCACCCCCTCAGCCCTCCTGGTGCCAGCCCCTCCACTCGCCCCCCCCATACCCCTGGCACCCACCCCTGCTATCCTCACCTTCTCCCCATTAACAACTGCCCCTTTCCTTGCTCCCCTGGTGCCCCCTGGGGTCTGTCTTTCCCCTCTCTCCCCTCTGCTCCCGGCATCTGCCCCTCCCCTCACCCACCTTGTCACCTTGTCACCTGCGCCTTCCCACGCACCCCCTTTGCCCACCTGGTGTGCGCCGCTCCCATTGAGATCCCTCTGCCCCGCCTGCCTGCCCCTTCCCTCACCCCCTCTAGTGTCCTGGAGCCAGCCCCACCTTTCACTGCCCCTCTGCCCCCTCCAGTGCACCCCTCTCCTCCTTCCCCCACCCCTTGGAGCCCCCTATTCCCTCATAACTCTCTGCCCCCTGGTGCCTTCCACCCTCCCCCTCTGCCTCTTGACATCTGCCCCTTCTCTTGCACCCCTGTTGTCCCTGGGGTCTGCCCCTTCCCTTCCCTCCCCCATCTCCCTGTTAGTGCCCACCACACCCATCACCCCCCATGTCTCTGTGGTGCCTGCCCCACTCCTCACCCCCTTTGTCCCCTTGTCACCTGCACCTTCCCCCGCCCCATCCTTGGCCCACCTGGTGCCCCCCACTCCTCTCATGACCCCTCTGTCACTGGGGGCTGCCCCTTCCCCTGCTCCCTCTAGTCCTCTGGGGCCAGCCCCCCTTTCACTCCCCCTCTGCCTCCCTGGGGCTCCTCTTCCCCCTTAGCCCCCCTGACACCCGCCCCTCCCATCACCCCACTCTGCCCCCTGGCACCTGACCCCCCTCGCTCTGCCCTCCGGTGATCACCCCTGCCCTAGACACCCCCGCTGCCCCTGGGCTCGTGCCTCACTCTGTGCCCCTGGTGCCTGCCCGTTCCCTCCCCCTGCTCCTGGTGCCCCCCACTCTCCTCCCCCACCCCTGGCACCTGACCCTCCTCTTCACTCCCCTCTGCCCCCTACAATCCATCCCTCTCCTCATTTCCCTGCCCCTTGGAGCCCCCCATTGCCTCACCCCCCTCTGCCGCCTGGTGCCCCCCCTTCCCTTGCTTCCCTGTGCCCCTGGGACCTGCCCCTCCCTTCACCCCTCTCTGTCCTCCTGGTGCCTGGTCCTTCCTTCCCCCACTGCCCTTGTGCCTGCCCCTCCCCTGCCCCTCCCTCTGCCTCTCCCAGCATCAGCCTGTCCCCTCCCCTGTCCCTGGGCTGCCCTCCCCTGCCTTGCCCCCGCTGACACCTTCCCACCCCACCCCTCCCCCACTCCTGCTCTCCTTCCTCTCAAGTTCGCTCCCATGGGCAGAGGGGCCCTGACTCCCCTTAATGGGCAACAACCCCCCCCAGCGATTAACGGGGACACAGGTTAATTTCCCTTTGATCCCCATGACCAGCCCCTGCCCTGGCCCTGACTCTGTGACTCTCTCCCCAGTGGACGTGACTCTGGATCCAGACACGGCAAATCCCGAACTCGTCCTGTCTGAGGATCGGAAACATGTGAGTCGTGGAGACACACGCCAGGATCTGCCTGACAATCCTGAGAGATTTGACAGTTACCCTGAAGTCCTGGGCGCTGAGGGGTTCCCAGGCGGGAGGCGTTACTGGGAGGTGGAGGTGGGAGACAAGCCTAGATGGACTCTGGGGGTTTGTAGGGAATCTGTGAGCAGGAAGGGGAAGAGCACAATTTCACCTGAGGATGGATACTGGGTCATGCGGCTGAGGAATGGGGAATACAAGGCCCTCACCTCCCCCCAACACCCCTCCCTGTGAGCGTCAGGCCCAGCCGGGTGGGGATTTTCCTGGACTATGAGGCGGGCGAGGTCTCATTTTACAATGTCACTGACAGGTCCCAGCTCTTCACTTTCACTGACACCTTCTCCGGGACGCTTTGCCCTTATTTTAATCCTGGTCTCAATGTTGGGGGTGAAAACGCGGCTCCCCTGATCATCTGCCCGGTCCCAGCCCAGGCTGGAGGGAATCTCTGTCCCTGACAGCGACACCCGCAGCAGAGACTGTCCCCTCCCAGAGCTGAGCAGCCCCCAGGCCTGTGCCCAGGGGGGTCTAAAGGGGATCACCCCCCCGCCACCTGCCCCTCAATTCTCAGCACCAGGCCTCTCAGATGGGGGAGGGGAGAGGGGTGCAGAAGGGGGTGGGGGGAGCCGGCTGCTGGGTTATGGGGGCAGGGCAGGGGGTGTGTGGGTTGGGTGGGGGAAATGTCAGAGGTGGAGGCTGAAGGTGGGGAGGGGGAGGGCGCTGTAGCATCAGGAAGGGAAGAGCCCAGCTGACATGAGGAAGACTCTGGGGGGATGTAATGAGGGGGGAGGGGAGAGAGGCCCATGGAGGAAGAGCCCCTGAGTCTCTGCCCATGGCGGGGAGTGAAACAGCCCCAGGGGGCAGCGCGGGGGCAGGGGTGGGAGCGCTGGGGCCCTGCTGTACAGGCCACTTTGCGCTGCAGCCTCAGCCTGGGGGGGAACTGGTCCCAGCACAATGGGAGAGTGGGGAGAGCTGGGAGAGGGGATTCGGTAGCTAGGGCAGGGGAAGGGGGGTGAGAGTGAACGAGGGGCCAGGCTGGGGGAGGTGGGACCTACTCACAGGAAGGAGCCCAGGCAGCTTTTCCTCCCTCCCAATGTGTTTGCCCCACTCCAGTGCAGTATGACAAACGGCTCCCAGCACAGGGTGATACTGGTAGGAAATACAGACAGACAGCTCCTGTCTTTTGCCCCTTCACAGTTTGTTGCCCCTCACCTTCCCCATCCCCTGGCCCAGGGGTAGCAGATGGTGCCGGACGGGGATCAGTCACTCCTGTCAGAATAACCCCTGTGAAATCTCAGTGTAAAATTTGGAGAAGAAAAAGAGAGATTGTTCTAATTTAGAAAATGTTATTACTGTAACAATGTGTCAATATGTTATTTACATTCAACAACATGCCTCTAAGCAGATTTTTGGAAATGGAATTAAAATTTATTTTTTGTCTTCACTCACATGTACATTGAAATGTAACTTCTCTAAACAGCGTCACTGGTATTTCAATGGTGTCATTTCAAGAAATGCAAAATATTTATCCTAACAAAATAATCATAGAACTGTCAGAGCAGGTTGTTCAGTTCCACATGTATCATAATGACCATGTGTTATAAACAGCCCAGATGGCCGTGTTGTGCAGCTGCTCTCTCTCGCTCTACTTATTGTCTTCACTGGTTCTTCTTCGCGTGCTTGCTCATGTCCATTCCACTATAGGTGTGTGCACGCCTCCGTGCACGGTTACCCAGAACTTTTTTCCCCTTAGCAGATCCTGTAGGGCCGGCTCTGGTGCCCCCTGGAGCCCCGTGCACATGCCACGGTATATGAGGTGCTGACGCCCCTACACCCCTTCTTTCCGCCCGTGATGGTTGCTGGAACTAGCCTTGCTCACAGCAAGTACTATTCACCTTGTTTGGACTTGTTCCTTCTCTGAGTTTAGTTTCAGTTAGTTAAGTGTTGTTAAGTGTAGTTAGAGATAAGGCAGTTCCCTGCTGGGACTTCGCATGGTCAGGCCATGCCCCCCAGTCGCTGGGTTTCAAGCCATGTGCCTCCTGCGGGAAGGCTTTCCCACTCAGTGACCCCCACAACATCTGCCTTAAGTGCCTGAGGGAAGCCCACAGAAAGGACAAATGCAAAATTTGCACGGCTTTCAAACTGAGGACTCAAAAGGACCGAGAAAACCGTGCTGATGGAGGCAGCGCTCCACCCAGCATCCAAGCCAACCCGCTGCACCTCGGTACCGAGTGCATTAGTACAGAGAGCGCCGTTGGCACCGCCTGCAACTCGGCACCATGCAACTTCACTGGTACCGAAGAAGATGAGGAAGCAGCGCGCGGTGCGTGGACACCCTTGCGCCGTCGGTATGGGCGGGGTCGAATGCGGAGATGCACCGACATCGGCTCATTGAGACTCTTTCTCCAGTGCCTGCATCTCCTGTTGGGGGCCTCCCTGACTCCTGGGAGTGGGAGAGTGCCCCTGCCGACACCGTCAACACTGGAGGCTTTTCAGGTGGCAAGAGCCTTGTTGGCCTTGCCTATGTGGACTCCGCCCCACCTCCGCCAAGGGAGAAGGGGTCAGTGTCACAGGGGAAACCCATGTTGGGTCCCCCTGTGTGGAGACTGAATTGCATAGTTGCGTCTGCAGCACCACATGCACTGCCCCCCCCCCCCACGTGGATAAAGAGGCAGCCTAGGGAGGGTTGATTCAGCAGCACGAGCCGCATGTACCTGTCTCCTTATAAGGAAATGAAGTGACCCCACCTGCTGGTGCGTGGTCAGCAACTGCCCAGGATAATTGTAATCACCTGGTTGGCTGGTTCATACCTGCCCAGGAAATCAGGAGCACCTGGTTGGCTAAACTCCAAGCCATGACCTTAGAAGGTCATGCAGCAAATAGCAACCAATGGGGCTTAGCCTCTGCTGACCAGGGGAAACTATAAAAGTTCAAACCCAGGTGGCAGAAGGCAGAGAGGAATTGAATCCACCTGGCATCCTGCATATCTCTTGGTCGTGTCGGCTCGGTGGGCTGACGCATCTTCACTAGCCCGCTTCACTGTGAACTGATCACTCACAGTGGCTCTCTCCCGTCTGCAGTATCTAAAGCAAACGGCAACTGAATTTGGCCAGCATAGTATACCTGTATATAATGTTTGTGAGTATGGATTAACTGTTTTCTGTTGTGTTTGTCTTGTAACTTCTTTGGGGAACTCCAAAACCGGGCACCCTAGTGTTACATGCTGGCAGCCACGCGTTGATCCAGGAGAGATCACAAAACGCTAAAGTCTTGGGTGGTGCATTTTGTCCTTTCGTGCACGGAGTTCTCCTGCCCTTTGCTATCACTGTTTGCTGTGTAATTGCTTGCTGTGAAACTGTTTATTATAGAAATAGAACTGTTTATTATAAGAATAGAATTGTTTATTATAAAATAAAGGGTTTATTGGTTAAGCAAACCCCCAGAATTATCACTGTCTCGCTTAACCCCCGTATCCCAAACCGAACCTATCAAAGAGTTTTTCTCTCCGTTTCCACACCCTGAAAGGCGGAGGAGATCCCCCATACAGGGAGGAAGATCTCCTGCTGGATGGTCACCTACAGTAGAGCAGAGCCACTTCCCTAGTAGTCGCTCTAGGTCGGTGTCATCGAGCCAACCTGCACCGACACTGGACGTGGAGTCTCCTTCTTGTCGCTGACGTCGATCCCCGGCACCGGAGGCAGCGCAAGCCAGGAGGTGGCACCTGTCAATGTCTGCCAGGCGGTGCTTGGACAGCTCCTGTTCCCGCTCTCCAACACCGAGGAGTTCGCCCACATCCAGGCAGCACAGAACCCAGTCGTTGGAGGAAGCCCCGGCACTGCAGAGTTCACCCACACTAAGACAGCGCAGAACCCGGTCGCTGGAGTCTGGCTGAGTACCGAGGAGTTCGGGACAGCACCGACCTTGGTCATCAAAGGCTTCCACAGAGCCGCAAGGCAAGTGGTGCTGGAAATCGTTGGTACCAAGACAACGCTCCGGTACTGACAGCTCTTTGGAGTGCGATGTTGCTCATCGGCACTGCTCACGATGACAGAGGCAGTCCTCATCGTCCTTCAGGTCGGAGGCGTCGAGGGTGTGGTCCCTGGCACGGAAGAGTGCCCGTGACCGGGGACATACACGGTACCCCAGGTCCAGGGCCTCTGACTCCGATGATGCCCCAGGGTCTCCCAGGGCAGACACTCGTCGGGCGAGTTGATGCCCCCATAAAGTGCCAGAGCCCATGGCGCAGTTAGCCCCACGCTGGCCTCAGGGACAATGGCCGTAACAATGGCCTTATTGGGCCCCATGGAGTCTTCAGGTGGGACCTGGTCGGCAATCCATTAAATCTTCGGGGGTGGAGTCCGTGCCTCTGGTACCGGGAAAGGCCCATCGGTGTCTCCCCTGCCAGGTAAGTATGAGTCACTGAGTCCCTGCTGCTACCTCTCAGCACATGGTGGGGCGCGCCTCGGCCCCCCCGCAATCCCCGACCGCCATCCCCGGCTGCCGACACCACGGTCCCGGCCAGCTCCCTTCTCACCACCAAGCCTGGGAGGGAGGCAAATGGGCCCGGATCGGCCGCCTGCTCCCGCTCCCACAATGCTCCGTTCGCACCTAGATCTGCACACGCACCTGCACACCTGGCTCCTCTGGCTGGACTCCCCTTCCATAGCAGAAAGTGGGCAGAGAAGCCTGGAAAGTCGCTTGATGGCGCTATTTGAAGCAGTCGAACAAAATCCATCTGAAATGTCGCTGCACCAAATTTCCTCCGCTTCTGCATGAGACTCATTCTGGGGAAGCGGGGACAGGGAGCGAATCTGTTACAGGGAGGGGCGGGGAATAGAGGAAGGCGGAAAGTTAAGAGCAGGGGGAAGAAAGAAAGGGAAAGGCAATGAATAGACAAAAGAAACGGAGGAAGAGAGCAAATGGTTGGGCAATCGGGTGCCATGGCAGCGGCGACCCTGCAAAGCTGCGGGCCATTCCCTGCACCGCTTCCCCAGTCCTCTGTCATCCTGCCTGGAAACTGCTCTAGTTCAGAATATATTGGTTTGTTCTTTTGGCTGGTACTGGCGTTGATGACTCAGTGTGTGTGTCGGGTAACATGGATAAAGTGGGCTCAGTGTTTGTGAGCTGGTGAGCGGGGCTTGACTAAATGGCAATTAGAGATTAATCACATGTGGATGGCAAGGGATAAAATAGTTCCCAGCTTTCCACTCGCTATAATCTGCAGCCAGGATGACTGAGACTGCCGAGTGCAGGACCGGGAGCTGGCCGAGCCCTTCATGAAACACGGGGTAGGGCCGAGGTGCCTGGGGACCCCACTGGGCACAGGGCTGGGAGCCAGGACTCCTGGGTTCTATCCGGCTCTGGGATGGAAGGGTGGGAGGAACACCTCTGCACTGAGCGCGGCCAAAGTGTGCGGTCAGTCAGTCACCCCAGGTAAAGCCCCAGATTCGGCTATTCCTAATCAAGGGTCCCCCCAGGACGGGATCAGGCCCATGGCTTGGGGGGCAGCCCCTACTCCCAGGCACCCAGGGGGGGATCTATGTGTGAAGGGCCCATTCCCCTATACAGCGCCCGTCCTGTGACCAGGTGTGACAGATATCGCACCCGGGCCATGTCTGTGAGACCCAGTGTGTTAACGGGAGGGAGGGACTGTGTGTGACTGTGTTTTGCTCTTGGGGGGGGTCACCAGTGCTCCCCTGGGAACTAACAACAGTGGGGGGCCCAGCTGAGCCACTGAAACTGTGATGGTTTTATTGGTAAATGCCATTAAAGGCTGATACCCCCCTGCCCGGAGACACACACCCACCGTCCAGTGTTAAAATATGCCCATGGCTACAGTCAGACCCTCACACCAGCCAGGGCAGAGGCTTGTGCTGGAATTATTAGCAAGCCCCATTGAGCCCGGCCCGGCCCAGCAAGGAGCTCGCTTAGCAAATGCTGAAACATGCACCGGCCCGGGGGCCGTGCTGCCTGCAAGTGGCTCTGCATCCTGTCCGGGGGTTGGACTTCCTAGGTCAGAGCCTGCCGCATCCACAGCCCGGCTTGCCTGCTGCTCCATGTCTGCGTCCCCAGCCAGGCAGTGAGGGGCACCCCCTCCCCGCAGCCCAGCTGCTGTGGGGCTGGAACCGGCCCCCGCCCCCGGGTCAGCACCAGGCTCTGCCAACAGGAGCTGCTGTGCCAGGGGCTGTAGGTGATGGAAAGGCCTGGGGACCAGCCTGACCAAACGGGCTGCGTGCCCCAATCCCGGAGCCCCTGGAAATTGGCCTCCTTGGCATCAGCCTGGGTAATGGAGCCGCTGCCCTCGCCCTGCTGGGATCGGCCTCAGGGACAAAGCTGGGGGAGCACAGGAGTGAACATTGCAGAGGAGAAGGCAGAGGGTGGAGTGGGAATCAAGGGTCTCTCCTTGATCTCTCTGGGGGTGGGGTGGACAGGAAGGGAAAGGGTGAACAATGGAGCATGGCTAGGGGGGACCCTTCGAAAGGTGGAGATAGATCGACCCCTCTATGGGCATCTGTCCCCCAGTTCTGAGACGCAATTGCCTCCGCGGTGGGAACAGTCCCGGTAGAGTTCCAGGAGGGAAGGGGGGGCGTAGACAAGTATTTTCTCTGTTTTTCACCAGATTGTTTTCCCCAAGGGAAGATGCACCACTCCCGGAAGTATTGCAATACCAGGCCGATGCGTGGAGTGGATGGAGAAAGCCCCTGTTCCATCTCCGTTTTAAAAATCCATTTAATATAGAGATCTCAAATCGAGAACATATCAGATATTAAACTGATAAGAACAGATTTAACAACTTTTATTAAAAATAGTGTTTAAAATAATGATGAGGTACGGAGCTTAAACAAAAGTGTTTCTCGACATCCAAGCACAATGTACAGATTATCAGCGGGTACAGAGTTTGGTTGGAAGTTGGAGCATACAAGGAAAGCATAATCTGCGGTATCCCGGGTGGAGGGTAATAGGTTTGACAGTTAAAAAATACAAGCAGGCGGGTAACAGGGTACGTTGTTCATACAAAAGTTACATTGAAGAGTGGTTTGTAGGAAGTAGAACGGTAATGAAAGCGGGTTGTACCCTCATTGAGTGAGAGTTATGGTGTAGATAATCCTTCAGGACATTAAATCTATCAGAGAAAAGCTTTTGATTCCCATCTCGTCGCCGATTCACGTTGGCGCTCCAGCCCGTTCGTCTTTATACTGCCAGTGTCCAGTGATGTGCTCCATGTAGATGTCCCTGGAGCATCTGATGGTGTCCGACTCCATGAGGCGCCACATGAGCCAGGCGTAGCACCAACCGATTCCACAGGCTCGCAGTACACGCTCGTTGCAGGGGTCCCAAGCGCCCAGCACGCCGATGATCAGAGCCTCTGTCACCACCCCGGAGCCCTTTGCTCTCAGGTATCGGCCGGGGGGGGGCGTATTTCACCTCCTTGTTGTTAGAAATAATCAAACAGGTTGTCCCGGGGGTGGATTGGGGAGACGGAACCTTTACTGCCTGCTCGTTCCACCTCCACGCCGGGAGTGAGCACCGAGGGGTTACTTTACAATCCTTTTATCCATGACAGTCTGTAAATGTACACATTGCCAGCCACGCCCCATAGACCCTTATTGGGTTACATTAATGCCTACAAAATGAATATTGATTATTACATAATGATTACAATTATACCCGCCCGTTTGTTGTTTACAGGGTTATTGCACAGAGCGCAGGCACCTTACCTTGAAACTTACTAATATTCTTTAAAATATGCTGTATGCAAGGGAGGGAAAAAGATAATGCTGTAGTCCCAGCAAAAACCTTGGCAGGAGGGAGAATAGTGATTTGTTACTTTCACTCCTTATGGGAAATCACTAGAAAGGGAGGGAAAGAAGAGAGAGAACAGACTCTAGCTAAATATTCCAACAAATAAGAAAAACAAGGTTCACCTGTGCCATGAATCCATTCCCTGTAGCTTAGGCCCAATTACTTGTCCAGCTTTTAACTCTTCACTCTCTTACACTTATGAACTCGGGCTTCGCAGAAGGCCGGGGTCCTGTTTTCGAAGGGGATCATGACGTCTACCATGACGATCTTTTTCTGCTCCTCGTTGGTGATGATGACGTTCGGCTGCAGGCGGCTGACACTTCCGGGGATGGCAGAATTCACTGCGACCTTCCCCAGGTGCGGCGGGATGGCTTTCCCCAGGCGGTTCTGGATGGCGTTGTGGCGCAGCTGCCAGGCTCTGGAGAGGGGCTTGCAGCTGCAGAGAACGGGGAGCAGGGTCTCGTTGCTGTAATTCACTTCCTGCAATGCTTGTTCTGGTTCCCGTGGTGGACGGGACGCAGTTGAGCCGGGTTCGGTGGATGAACCTCCAGTCGGCGAACTGGGTGAAGGTGCCCCCAGGGAGGAAGTGGTTGCAGGCATCCCACTTGCTGGTCAGCTCGAAGGCCTTGTCTTGGTCTGGCTTTCGCTTTAGGTTTTCCACATATAGCGTGTGGATGGTGGCCTTCAGGGTCCTCTCCAGCATGCCCCTGGCTAGCGAGGTGATGGAGGTGTCAGCGGTCCTGATCTGTGGCACTAGGACTCCCAGCTCCTGACACTATTCACACCACTTCCAGCGGCAGCCAATGCGCTTCCCCTGGCGTCGTGCGGCATTGCGAGCGCAGGTCCAGAGCAAAATGATGTTGCCCCTGCCCATCCAAATTTGCCAGCCAGCGAGCGGCGTAGGTACATGGCCATGTCTTGGCGATAATTTGCTTCTTTATGTCATGCACGGCTTTCGTTGCACTGTTCCTTACTGTGATGTTGTGATACGACCCGTGCCCAGGGTAGCCAACTGATAATGCCAAGGTCAGGGCAGGCTGCAAAAGGAGAGCAGATTCTCCTCACGCTGGTGGGTGACACTGAAGCCCGGCTTCCCAGCGAGCCACGAACTGCTTCTGATTACCCCACGCTGGATATCACGAAGCCAGTCCACAAATGCCCACAGCCCCCTTCACTGCATTTCAGCTCCAGGCTCCCAAATCGGCACCAGGTCCAGCGAAGAGACCAGTTACTCAAACTCTCTGCTCTTTGCTAGAAAGGTTCCCTCTGACCCCAAAGGGTCAGCCACAGCACCAGATCAATATAAGTTTGGATCTTACCTAAAATATCACGCTGGCAGCCAATCCTTTAGTATCTAAACTAAAGGTTTATTGTAAAAAGAAAGGAATAAACCATGAGAGAAATGTTAAAGGGTTAAAGCAAATCACAGATATACAAATGATTAAAAGTCCATATACTTCAGGTTTCTGGAAGAAATGTGGATTTGCAGGCTTGTATAGTTTCCTCTGGTTCACATCCAGTACCTGGATGGGTCTAAGTCCTTCGGTTCAGTTGCAAGGTGAATTGGTCCAGAGATAGGTGTGTGTCTGCAGACTGGACAGGAACAAAGACAAAATGGTTTCTCTCGCTTGATCTTATATATCCTCTGTCTTTTGGCCATGTGGCCTGTGAACTTTGCTGGAGCTAAAATGGAGTTCAGAATCACATGGGCCAATCTTGGCGACTCTTCAGGTGTGCCTGGGGTCCAGTCACGTCAGCAGGTGCTGGTGACTCAGTGGTGATGCTGGCTTCTTTCTCTGGGCCCCTCGCACCTGGGAATGCCTTAATGGGCCATTAAGCAGGCCATTGTTCTGCAGCCTTCCTATCTGGGGCATTGCTCAGGCAGCATAATTGAAACACAGACATCTCAAATACATCTCTAACTTCCCTTTCACATATTACACATGGAAATAAGTAATATTCTCTTACTTAGCATATCATAACCTTCCTAACCACACCTGGCATGGCATATCCCACATGGATTATTATGATTCGGCCATGCTGATGTCACACAATATACTAACTGCCCCCCCTCTCAAGTCAGCCCGCATGACAGATGTCAGGGCATGTCAGCAGGTGGAAGGCATGGGTGATTGCCGCAATGTGCAGAGGTCACCCGTGCGGGGAACGCTGGCACCACCCTGCCTGTGAGAGATGTAGATCAGCTCCTTGCTGGCTCTCTGGGGGAGGAACAGCCATTTCTTTATCAGCTGCCTGATGTTGTTGTCTGCTCTGTTGAGGGGCACCTTCGCCATGGCGGATCCCCTCAGAACGAATGCCCCCCACCATTAGCACCACCCTCAGAAATCTGCCCTCTCTGTGACTCCCCTACACATCACACCTCTCCCGTCTGGCTTCAAACTCTAGGAGTCTGACTCAAAGGGCTACAACCTCGCTCTTCTTCTGCTCCTACAAACTCTGCCTAGTCTGGGCAACACGTTTGCAGAGACTGTTCCCTAAATTAAACCCAGATGCGGGGAAAGGCAGGGAACCGCAGCTCTCTCCTGTTGAGAAACCAGAGACTAAAGCCCCACAGAAACCACTACTTACTAAACTACAAAAAACAAGAAAGAAGAGTTCAATTAACACTTGAATACAACATCAAAAGACCACAAGTACATTTGCACCACAAATATTTCCTTTGTTTTTCACCAGATTGTTCTCCCCACAGCAAGGTGCACCATGTCTGGAAATACTGCAGTACCAGGTTGATGCATAGAGTGGATGGAGCAAGCCACTATTCCATCTCCCTTTCTAAAAACCCATTTTATATAGAGTTCTCAGATACAGAACATGTCAGATTTTGAACTGATCAGAACAGATTCAAAAGTTTTTATTAAACATCAACTTTAAAAGAAAATTAAATATAGAGTTTAAGCAAAGAAGTTCCTGGATATCTAGGCATGATGTACAGATTATCAGTGGGTACAGAATTTGGCTGGAGATTAGAGAGTATAAAGAAAGCATAATCTATTGAAAAACTACCTTCATGACCATGGTGTCTGCCCTATCAATTAAGTATGAATTGCTAGGCCCCCCACTGCCATTGGCCCTCGCTTGCCCCACACTCTCAGCACACAGTGGAGCCCACCTTGGCCCTCCCACAATCCTCGCCCACAGACCCTGAACGCTGAGAGCTGCCCACCATGGGCCTCGGCTGCACCCTTCTCACCACTGAGCCCCAGATGGCCAGTTGGGCCCCACTTGGCAGCCCACTCCTGCTCCCACAATCCTCCGCTCGCACCTAGATCTGCATACACACCTGCACATGATGCAGATGATTTCGAGCTCAGCAGTTTCTCTTTGAAGTCTGTTTTTGAAGGTTTTTTTGTGAGAGAATAGCAACTTTCAGGTCAGAGATAGAATGTCCTGGGAGATTGAAGTGCTCTCCCACTGGTTTATGGATGTTGTTATTTTTTATGTCTGATTTGTGTCCATTTATCCTTTTGCGTAATGACAGTCCAATTTGGCCAATGTACATGGCAGAGGGGCATTGCTGGCACATGATGGCATATATAACATTAGTGGATGTGCAGGTGAATGAGCCCCTTATGGTGTGATTGATGTGGTTAGGACCAGAGAAACTGCTGAGTTAGAAATTATCTGCAAACTTGACACATTCAAACAGGGTTTAAACAGAGATTTGGAATGGCTATCTCATTACAAGAAGTAATTTTCTCTGATAACCCATTCTCACCTCCTACTCAATGGCTGTCATTAGGCCTCAAGTACCCGGCTTTCATCCACCTACCCCATTGTTGTCACTGTCCTTGGATATGTACATGTTGCCTCCTATATATGTTGCCTATATTTGTTGTATTATTTCTATTACTTGCATCTGAAGAAGTGGGTTGAAGCCCACGAAAGCTTATGCCTGTTGAAATTAAATATTAGTCTTTAAAGTATTACAGAACTCTCGTTGTTTTTGCTGTATACAGACTAACACGGCTACCCCTCTGGAACTTACAACAATATTTCTCAAACCTCAGAGTCTCCCCTTAAATCAAATTAAGAGAATGTGGAGGGTCTAGAACTGCATTTTGACTCTATGTGGTTCCCTGCTAACCTCACTACCAGGTGAAAAGTTCTCTCTCCTCTCCCCCTGCAGAGCTCCTTAATTAGATCCCATCCTGCAGAATGCAGATCCTGGGAGACTGAAAGCCAAGGCGTGGCCCTACTGATTGGTTCCTGCCTTCCTAACTCAGTATTGCCAACTTCAAGAGATCAAAAACCATGAAATTGGCCCCAAAATCATGAGGCTTATTTTTAAAAAGATGCAATTGTGCTTTTTAGGTCAGTCTCTTGATGTTCGACCTGCCCTGTCCCATCCCCAGGGTGTGCACGGGTGACTGTTGTGTCGGCCACTCTCCCACGTGTACAGGAAAAAGTGATTTTGGTCCCTGCTGCAGGAGCTCTCACCCCACATCTGCCCATCTCCTGCCAGCAATTAATTCTGTCCTCCAGTCCCCCATCAGATGTGTCTCCTTCCAACTCCCTCAGTTTGGTCTCCCCTCAGTTCAGTTCCCCATCCCCCATCATCACAACTCCATCAGTTCCGCCCCACCACCCCATCGACCCCCAGCACCCTCAGTTCACCCTCCCAGCACTCACCCCATCTGCTCAGAACCCACCATCAATACAGCCCCTCTACCCCGTCAGCCCCCCCCCTTCAGCACCCCTGCACTGCCCAGGCCACAGTTCTGTTCTCCCAGCCTCAGCTCTGCTCCTGAGGGCTCTTCACCCTGCCCAGGCCTGGGGGGGGGAGAGAGGGGGACTGCAGTGGGGCCCCTCTCCCACTTCCCAGGCTGGCAGGGGAGCCCCAGGCAGGGGCTGACAGCAGGGCTGACAGTGGAAGGTCCGGTCACCCCAGGGCTGGGGCTGACAGCGGGAGCCTCTCCTCAGCCAGCACAGCAATGTCTAAGTACAATGAATCCTTGACCCGTGATCTGGGGATAAAACTCAGCTGGAAGAAAGAACTCCTGCCATTGGAGAGTTCTGTCCCCAGCTCCCGGGCCAGGGTCACTTCACTTAGAAATCGCGTCTGTGGCGACTGATTGGCGCGAGGTGGCGTGTCTGTGGCACTGCACTCGCTAAGCAGGAGGTAGGTGCCAAATCCAAGCAGAAAAGGAAAAGGCTGGGCCGGGTGTTGCTGGTGTGGGGGGCTCCTGTCTAGGAGCTCTGCACCCATCTGGCCCTTCGGCTCTCTGCTATGTAAGGACAGAGCTGACTAGACTCAGTCGAGAATCTTTTGCTCTGTTCAATGATCCCTAGAGCTGAACTCGCTGGTAACCAGGCCTAAGTGCCCAGCCCTCGCCCTGCTCTGAGGCCGTGTTTCAGTGACTGCTCGGCCTGCACCAGCCGCGAGGTTCCCCCGTGAAGTGCTGACATCACCGAGAGCCGGGTGCAGCGGTGGGACCTCGAGCCAGGGCACCCAGAGCTTGCAGCCGAGCGGCAGGCGGAGCAGAGAAAGCGATGGCGCAGCGGCCAGCAGCGGCGGGTGGAACAGCAGCGCAGCGGCAGCAGTGGGCGGCAACGCAGAGCGACACGGTTGCTGAGGGATTGCTCATCCCCCGTCCCTCCCCCAGGGCTGGGAGGGGAACTCACCTGCGAGCACCTCTGAACTCGGGGTGCTGTGAGTGGGGTGCAGCGGAGGGGGGGGGAGTGGCGTGTTAAAGGAACGTTTGTTTGTTGGACTTGCACGCCACAAGGTGAGGAGCGGAGGCAAAGCACACTGCCCAGCGCACTGGGGTGGGTGTTTTGCTCATGTGTTTATGAATAACCCGCTCTCCGGCCGCACGGCTCTGAAGGCAGCGCTGTCACCAGCAGCAGCGCAGCAGCGAGCCCAGGCAGAGGGCTGGGGCGCCCCGAGAGCAGCCCCTGGTCTGTGGCCCCATCTGCCGGAGTGCGCTGCCCAGGCGAGGTGGAAGGTCCAGGGCCCCCGCAGTGGTTTGCACTGACCT
>NW_027132513.1:0-4290 GCF_026122565.2 Emydura macquarii macquarii | reverse complement strand
CCAAGAATAACAGAAAATACATAAATTTAAGATATAAAGGTAAAATATAAGTATTAATTAATACTGTAACACAGGTCCTACAGGCTTCAGGCCTGTAAGATATTCAGCTTAGTCACACAAGGCCTTAGGCCAGAAAGAGGTTGGTATGACTAGCTGACTGAAAAATAACAGTGCATCAGTAAAGTGTAAAATTACAGTAAAAGATGTGTTAAGTGCTGATGTTTTGGAAACTATGCATCAATAGACTGGAAAATATGCAGCAATGTTCCAGTTAATACTGCAAAGGCCCAACGGTAACATTTCAGGGGATTCTGTAATAACCAAGTTGCTGTGGTAACTCACTGATACAGATGTTAATGAGAATAAGGAGAGCTAAGGTTATAGCCAATGAGAAATGGGGCACCCCTAAATTAGTGGGATGTGGCAGTATGGATAAGGAAAAAGAGGTTGGAACCCTTATACGTATATATGAGCCTTAAGTGTAGCACAGCTCAGGATAAAATGTTGCCTGACCTGTGTGCTGGGGGGAATGCACAGGGAGACAGTAGTATGACAACCATTGAGGGTGATGTTAATGATAATGAAGAAGATAATGACTGACACTCTAGCGTTCCCCAGAAAATGTGAGAGATGCTAGTCACAGTGCTAAACATGTTGCACTTTCACTATATATATCTATTCAACATTTGTAGGATTGTTTAGCTGCTTAGTGGATTTGTTAATAAAACGACTGTTGAGAACTTGTAAGTACATCAGTTGTGATCATTGCTCCTCATGTGCTCCTATAATCTCCAAACCTAAAGATATTCCAAACGGTGATTCTCACCCTGCTCATCCTGATACTGTAGTTGTTTAGGAGGCCAAACTCTTAACCCAGGTCACTGTAATCTAATATAAAAGCAATCTATCAATAATCCAGAAATTAATAAGGCTACATACTGAAGCACATAGCTGCAGGTGGCAGAGATTGGAGGCACAGAGCAGGAAATAAAAGCTTGGATCAACCCTACAGAGGCAGAGTGTAGTAGATCAACCCTACAGAGGTGGAGCACTTCCTTGATAATTTGCCTCTGCTTCTTCAGATCCAGTAACAATTGGAGCCAAGGAAGGGGAGATATCTGAGGTGGCTGGATGGTAGCAACACTTTTGACCCTGGTAAAGGGGGATGTCGGGCACGAGGAAGAGTTCACACGCACACAAATAGGAGAGAATTGAGAGCTGAGGGGGTGGTTCTGGGCTGTAGGAAGAAGAGAAGCTCTTTGCAGTGGACAGAGTGGGGGAACAATATTGTGGAGGAGGTAACTTGAACAGGTGTGGTTTGTGTTGGTGGAAGCTGAGGGGCCTTGAGAAGATTCTGAGCAGTGCTCCAGTCCTAAGATGGGGAAGGGCCAATAGGCCCTTCCATAAGGACTAGAACACCATTATGGCTTCCAAAAAAGTGCCAGGATGTAATTCTGGAGTGTTCCATCCTGTCTTGTCCCTCTTCTGGCTCACAACATGGGCTCGTATTGTGTTAACAGGATTGACAACAAGAGGAATGTAGTCAGTGTGTAAATTGAAGGGGAAAAATTTGGAATTAAGAAAGAACAGTGAAGGGATGACAGACTGAAAACTACTATTTCCTCCCATCCTGCCCTTTACTGTAAATATGCCATGTCCCTTTCCACCAGTCCCTCTCCCCACCAATTTCTTTTATCCACCACCAAAACTCTTCCCAACTCTCTAGCCACAGTATCCCTGCAGCCCCACCACTTGTTTTTGGCACCAGCAACCACTGCCTTCCGGCTTTGAAATAAAGTTCAGTTGTTTGTTACCAGAACTTGGTTGGAAAACCTCCCTCAAAATGTTTATTTCTGTGAAAGAGAGGGACCAGGGGCAAACCTCAATCCTGTGAAAATTTCAATTTTTTCTATCATCTCAATATATTATGTTTATGGAAGAGATCCGTCCCTTTTGGCCCATTTTACAACTCTTTCTCCATTAACAGTGGGCCTGATAGTCCTCCCATTAAATTAAGTGTGAGTTTCTGCCTCAGAGTCAAGTTTTGGTTGCACTTAGTGTTGATTATTGTTCACTTCAGCCCCATCACAGGTTTCCTTTCAAAATGACTCTTTGAAAACGTAGCATATTGATAAACAACTCTGTTGTAAAAATGAATGCCAGCTTGTACTGCCATCTCTGACAACCTGAATAGAAAGTCTTTCCAGATACAGTAATTGTATTAATTGATTTAACATATTTTATGCCTTTGTCTCAAAACCGATATTTACTTATTCATTTTCCTCTAGCAGCCGTACAGGTAAAATTTGAATGTCAGTTCTGTGGTGTTCTTTTTTCCTTGTTACAGCTGTCAATATCACATTTATATTTGCTTCCGGTATGTGTATCTTTGAACTGCCAGTTTCACTAAACTTCAGTATGTTCAGCAGCATGATATATGAAAAGCATATAAAAGCTTATGAAATGCTTATAAAAGCATATTTTTTAAAATAAATGTATTAACTGGTAGTGCAACTTGACCTAAAATCTAAGGTAAGTCAGAATATAGCTTTAAATATTGTGCTTTGGTTTCCTTAAATAATAATTAAAAAAAAAAAACAGCCAGGGGGCACTTGATAGCTCATATCCACACAAATATTCTTAAGAATTTTTAACTCTTGGTCAAATTCTTATTTCCTTTATTTTTATTAATCATATGTAATTCAAATATCTTGAATTCTTAACTTTAGTTATGGCTACACTGACAGCGGCAAAGTCACTGCTGTCAGATCGACTTCTCTGGATCGACTGAGCGGTCAGTGAAGACCCACTCGGTTGATCCAGAAATTGACATATTAAGACCACCTTCTCAAGTGGTGTAGCGCTGCATCAACGGGAACGTGGTTCCCGTCGGCGCAGGGCAGTGAAGACGGCACACAGAACAGAAGCAGAGTTTTTTGCGTAGCTTGCATAACTCCCGTTGACAGCTGCTGAATCTCCGAGGTAAGTGTAGACAAGCCACTAATGCCTTCCAGCTTATAATGCTTTTTATCTATCACTTCATTTTCTAATTTTAAACTACAACATTTTTCAAAAACAGTTTACTTTTTCTTTTTCTCAGAAGACAGTGCATTATTATTCTGCTAACAGGTACCTGAAATTAAGTTGTAAAGTATGTTTTATTGACCCAGAAATAAATACAGTTCTATGTTCCACATTGAAAATTCGTTTAATGAGGGATAGTGGTTGGGATAAGACCAAGCACTAGAGAAGTGGCTAATATCTCACTTCAGCAATATATACATATTTAACTGTGCATGTGAGTTTCACTGGGACAACTTACATGCTTAAGTACTCTGCTGAACTGGGAACTAAAATAAGCTTGAGATGCACAAAGGGACAGAAAACCAGCTTCATCCTTAGACAGAGGAATATCCACATTGCTTAGAGCCATCAGCATATGGAATGTATTGTGGAAGGATCTCTGGCAGATAGAATAGCCTGTTGGAGACCACTGGATTGTAAACTCTTTGAGTCAAGGACCATCTTTTTTTATTCAGTATTCATACAATTGGTAGCACATTTATTGTTTGTATAACCATAGTGCCTAGTCCTGGAGCCCACTGTGCTAGGTGCTGTACAGTTCTGCAAATCCTTACTTATGGCAGGCTGATAGTTGAAGGAAATGGACTATGCATGTGAGAAGGGGTTGCAAATGCTCAGTATTATAGTTTGAGTTTTGAATGACTTAATGCAAGTGAACATGTTGGTAAATTGCATAACAGCCAGCTCAGACAATACCGTTGCCCCTTTTTGGCCCAAACAGTTAGCCAATATTTGGGTCCTTGCCATGTTGTTTCTCAAACTGATGATACAAATCCAGCATTTCTTTGGTGCAATCCTGTTTATCTGCTAAGTCCTATTTCCCTCAACACTGAAGAAAATAGGAGATTTTTTTTCTTGCTCTGAAATCCAAGACTGCCCTTCCAGGAACTCTGCCTCTTGGCTTCCTCCCAGGACCATGCACACCACCATTGTTATTAAGACACACCTAGCTGCAACCCCCACCTCCTGCATTTGCAATCAATCTCTGGGAAACCTCTCAGCCCACATGGCTTAACAGCTGATTGGTCTTGCCATGCAGCTCATTGCCTTGGGCAGTGGCTTCCTATTGTTTCAGCTATCACTGCACAAAGTGGTGTTTAATTGATCTTTCAAATTAGCCTGAATGAAAGGTGCTAGTATACCCCCTGACTTTAACCAGGGGTTCAATTTATTTATAGATCAAAGAGAAGATTGATGGCAGCCATT
>NW_027132512.1:0-4336 GCF_026122565.2 Emydura macquarii macquarii | reverse complement strand
AAAGCCTTGCTGTAAGCTTAATCCCCGGTAGTGGAAACTTTCCTGAATGGGTCTTTACCAAGTCTGGTCATCCACTGTTGTACCTGAAAAGCCGGGATAGGTGGTTCCCATCTCACGCCATGTTCTAATAGCATTTACAACACTATTTTATAACTTCCCATACTATAGCAGCAGGAACAATCCAACAGACTATGAATGTTTAGCAAATCAAGACTTTTAAAATAATACCACACAAGGCGTACTTTGTACAGAACATATTAAAATTACATGACATTGGTCAGTCATATGGAGTTTCTGAGGTGGTGTTTTCAGACGCAGAGTGTCACACATATTAGTTGTAGGAGAGTAAAGAGTTAAAAAGCTGGACAAGTAGTCAGGCCTAAATTACAGGGAACAGGGTCAAGGAAGGGCAAACCTTGTTTTGATTAATTGGTGTAAATTTTAGCTAGAGTCTGCTATCTCTTTTCTTCTTCTTTCTGGCCATCTGTGCAGGGGAGAAGTCTATTGATATTTCTGGACAAGGCCTTTTGTTGGGAAAAGTATTATCTTCTTTTCTCCCCCCTGGCATGCCTTTATTTCAAAGAATGTTAGTGTAAAATGTATAGGTTTTACAGTGATGTGCCTGACCTCTGTCTGGTAATCCTGTAAACAGCAAACAGGGCAGGTATAATTATATTCACTATGTACTTGTTAATATTAATTTTATAGGTGTCAAGGTAACCAAATAAGGGTCTATGGGGGAGTTTTCTGAAAATGTATACATTTACATACTGCTATGGATAAAAGAATTGTAAAGTAATTCCCCGTTCTCTCCCAGCGTGGAGGTTGAACGAGCAGGCAATAAAGGTTCCATCTTCTCAATCCACCCCCGGGACAATCTGTTTGATTATTTCTAACATTAATAGCTACTTTTCAATAGAAGTATATATTATTGATTACTTTCGGAATACTTTGAAAGGATTATTCTGCAGGAAAAACCCTAACATCTATTCTGCTTCAGATTTACAGGAATTTATTTTTTTCATACAAAATACATTGTTTCTAATATATTGTGATGGCTAGAGTCAACAGATGGCACCATTACTCATTGTCTTACAAGATCTTTTTCTTAACATGAGCAGCAACTGTTCAGCCTTTTGAAGAAATGCTCTATTGTTGTTAGTTTGATGATGCCGTTCTTTTGGAAGGAGCTGTTGCAAGTTGAAAATAGCAAGAGGGTTTGCTCTCAGCTTCAATCTCTCTAACTAGAGGCACTTGAGGTGGAGTTACTGGAGGTGTGGGCTGAGATTTCTAACAGAGGGGGATTGCCTGTGTCATTTGTGACCACCTCTGTTCCAGGTCTGGCGTATAGAGTGTAAACAAACAAATTGCAGAAGAAAATATTCATAGGTTCTCCTTCAGTGATAAGCCAACCTGCATGGCCTCAACATCAGATAGATAGATAGACAGACAGACAGACAGACAGATAGATATGACAGTGTATACTAATGGTACCTAAGGATGATCTCATTGAAGTTGACAGGAGCTGCATGTGCTCAGTGCTTCAGACATATCAGGCCCAAGGTGTTGGAAACTGAGTGTGCAATAATTATCCAGCTTAAAACTGGGAAATGTGTTGGTCATACTGACACTGAGTACTTTTAAAGTGAATTTTCCTTTGTTCCCTCAACCCCCGACCTACTTTTCTTTTTCCTGTTTCGCAGTTTTGGGGAGCTTGGGGGCACATTCCTTTAATTAAAAACTTAATTTCTGTGGCACAAAATTTTCAGTAAAATCTACATTTGAAGAAAAATATCTTCCAAACCTTCCCTGACCATTTTTCACCAGATCTAACAAAAATAAGCATAGATATTAATGTAATTACCATTCTTTTCTTTTAATTTCAAATCAAATTTGCAATAAAAATATTTTAAGATAGCGGCGCTAGTCGAAGTTAGTGAAAATTCACTTCAGTTTTTGTTGGCTGTTTAAGATACATAGAACAGTTTCGTCATGTGCTTTTTCTGCCAACATAGTCTCAGAAGTCACTTAACTGTTGCCTCCTTCCTATTAAAAGCTTTATCAGAAGCCACCCGAGGCATCAGACTATTAAAAACCATGTGAAAATTCCTGTGAATCTTTGTCGAAAGAAAACAACCAGCTCTCACTTTGTCTGAAATTTTGACTATGATCAAATAAACATTTTAAAATGTTTTTAATTTGGAGAAATTCCTCTTTCCTCTCCCTTTTCTCACATTCTAATTTTCCCAATTTTTTGAAATTATCCCTCTCTCTTCCCCCCACTCACACACTTTCTCTTAGTTTTCAGGTCTTGGTTCTTGTTCTTTTAAAGGCAGGGAGAGGAAGGATGTAGAAAGTATAATTTTTTCTGACTTTCAAATTTTCTTTTGCTTTTTCATGTTTCAAAGAAAGAGAGAAAGAGATGAAAATAAAAAGATTTTTTCACAATTTACCACTGGGGAAGGGAATTAAAATATATGAGAAAGTAGCTCAAAACGGCTCTTCACAGGGAAGTTAGTAGGAAATAGCTCAGGTGTGACTTTAAAGTGCAATCACTATTCTGCACTGACGCCCCCCACTGCACACCAATAGCGATTTGCACTAGCTATGCCGGGCTTTTCCCCAGAGGCACAAACCCTTAGTTTGAACTGTCTCAATTCCTATGAAAATTAGCAATGAGTTGACAGCTCTTCTCAGGGCTTCCTTGACCTCTCTGTTCCTCAGGCTGTAGATGAGGGGGTTGACCATGGGAGTGAGAATGGTGTAGAAGACAGAGAACACTTTGTTAAGGACCCTCAGTGTGTCGGTGTCTGGCAGCACGTAGACAATGATCAGGGCCCCATAGAAAAGTGTCACCACGATGAGGTGGGAGGAGCAGGTGGAAAATGCTTTCTGCCTCCCGGTGGTGGATGGGACTCTCAGGATGGTGGCGATGATGTACACGTAGGACACCAGGGTTAATAGAAATGAGGGCAGGATGATTATTGAAGCCAGAATGAAAGTCACAGTGTCCACTAGGCTGGTGTCACTGCAGGACAGCTTTTTTACTGGGGTGATGTCACACAAAAAATGGTCAACTTCGTTGGGGCCACAAACCGATAACTGTGATATTAAGGATGTCAATGTGCTAGTAGCCAGAAGCCCACTGATCCAACAGCCAGCTGCTAGCTGGAGGCAGAACCTGCCGTTCATGAGTGCTGCGTAATGCAGTGGTTTGCATATTGCTAAATACCGGTCGTAAGACATCACAGACAAGAGGTAACACTCAACACTTACCAGAAAAGCAAAGAAATAATATTGTATGATGCACATTCTGAATGAGATGGTCCTGTCCCCAGTCAGGAGACTGGCCAGCATCCTGGGCAGGATGGCGGAGGAGTAGCAGGTCTCCAAGCAGGACAAGTTCCCCAGGAAGAAGTACATGGGGGTCTGAGGTGCTGATCAGCCACAACTAGCACAACAATGAGGATATTCCCAGACAGAGACATAATGTAGATCACTAGAAACAGCAGGAAAAGAAGGATCTGTAGTTCTGGAAGATTTCCAAATCCGAGGAGGATGACGTCTGCGATGGACGTTTGATTTCCCCCATTCTATGGTCGCCATTGGGTGTATCTATAGGAAGGGAAACAAATTATAGGGCTGTTATCAAGGGTCTCCTATGGACTGTCAAATCAGGAAGAGAAGGTGGATGAGGCATTTCTAGAACAAATAACAGAACTATCCAAACCACATTGCTTGGTACTAACACCCTGCATCAGTTGGAAAAGTACAGCAAAACACAACATTTCCAATAAGTTCTTGGAATGTATTGGGGACAATTTTTTTCTTCAGAGTTGCATATCGCTAAATACTGGTCGTAAGACATCACAGACAAGAGGTAACAGTCAACACTTACCAGAAAACGCAAAGGAACCAATATTGTGGGATGCACATTCTGAATGAGATGGTCCTGTCCCCAGTCAGGAGACTGGCCAGCATCCTGGGCAGGATGGCGGAGGAGTAGCAGGTCTCCAAGCAGGACAAGTTCCCCAGGAAGAAGTACATGGGGGTCTGAAGGTGCTGATCAGCCACAACTAGCACAACAATGAGGGTATTCCCAGACACAGACATAATGTAGAGCACTAGAAACAGCAGGAAACGACGGATCTGTAGTTCTGGAAGATTTCCAAATCCGAGGAGGATGACGTCTGCGATGGACGTTTGATTTCCCCAATGCTGTGGTCGCCATCAGGTGTATCTATAGGAAAGGAAACAAATTATAGGGCTGTTATCAAGGGTCTCCTATGGACCGCCAAATCAGGGAAGAGAAGGTGGATGAGGCATTTCCTAGAAC
>NW_027132511.1:0-4271 GCF_026122565.2 Emydura macquarii macquarii | reverse complement strand
TCAGGTAGATGACGGCCGCTATCAAGCACCCCCCTCACTCTTCTTTTCTGCAGACTAAACAAGCCTAGTTCCCTCAGCCTCTTCTCATAAGTCATGTGCTCTATCCCCCTAATCATTTTCATTGTCCTCCCTGGACTCTCCACAATTTCTGCACATTCTTTCTGTAGTGGGGGACCAAAATTGCACAGAATATTCCAAATGTGGCCTCACCAGTGCTGAATAGAGGGGAATAATCACTTCCCTCCATCTGCTGGCAATGCTCCTATTAATGTATCTCAATACGCTGTTAAACCTCTTGGCAATAAGGGCCCATTGTTGACTCATCTCCAGCTTCTTGTCTACAGTAACCCCCAGGTCCTTTTCTGTAGAACTATGGCCTAGCCCATCAGTCCCCAGTCTGTAGCTGCACACTGGATTCTTCCGCCCACAAGTGCAGGACTCTACACTTGTCCTTGTTGATGCTCATCAGATTTCTTTTGGCCCAGTCTTCCAATTTGTCTAGGTCACTCTGTATCCTATCCCTACTCTCCAGTGTATCTACCACTCCCCCCAGCTTAGTGTCATCTGCACCCTTGCTGAGGCTGCAATCCACCCCATCCTCCAGATCATTAATGAAGATGTTGAACAAAACTCTCCCCTCTTCTAACACCCAACGAATACCCTCTATAATAATGCCAAGGTTTTATGTGGATAGTTGAGTGGGGCAGAAAACAGGTTTCCCCTACCATGAATATTTTCGAGTTATCAAAAGAAATTATTTCCTGAAACGAAACAAAAAATCAAAATCTCAAAAATTTTCACAAACTGAAAATCAAAAAAAAGTTTTGGATCAGGTCAGTTGAAATATTTAATTTCAATAAGAACATATGAGCGGCCACACTGGGTCAGACCAAAGGTCCATCTAGCCCAGTATCCTGGCTTCCGACAGTGGCCAATGCCAGGTGCTTCAGAGGGCATGAACAGAACAGGCAATCACTGAGTGATTTGTCTTCCCTGTCATCCAGTCCCAGCTTCTGGCACTCAGAGACTGGAGACATTCAGAGCATGCAGTTGCATCCCTGACCATGTTGGCTTTGAACCCTGTTATACCTTTGGCTTTCACAATATCCTCCGACAACAAGTTCCACAGATAGATTGTGTGTTGTGTGAAGAAGTACTTCCTTTTGTTTGTTTTAAGCAAGCTGCCTATTAATTTCATCCAGTGACCCCTGGATCTTGTGGTATGTGAAGGGGTAAATAACACTTCCCTATTCACTTTCTCCACACCATCTGTTTTTATAGAACTGTAACATACCCCTCCTAGTCACCTCTTTTCCAAGCTGAAAAGTCCTAGTCCTTTTAATCTTTCCTCATACAGTAGCTGTACCGTACCCTTAAATATTTTTGTTGCCCTTTCCTGCACCTTTTCCAATTCTGTTACATATTTTTGAAATGATGCGACAGAACTGCACACAGTATTCAAGGTGTGGGCATACCATGAATTGATATAGTGGCGTTATGATTTTTTCTGTCTTATTATCTATCCCTTTCCTAATAGTTCCTAACATTCCGTTAGCTTTTTTGACTGCCGCTGCACATTGAGTGGAGGTTTTCAGAGAACTAGCCACCATGACTTCCAAGGTCTCTTTCTTGATTACATACAAAATGATGGGGTCTAAATTAGCTGTAACCATAATTGGAATTATGTTTTACAAAGTGCATAACTTTGCATACATCAAAAATTATTACAAAACGTTTAGTTTCAATTCTGACCATTTTTTCCCTTTTACTGTTTTCTTTTTTTTTTTTTTCTTTTTTCCTTTTCTTTTCTATAATTAGCTTAAATTTTCAAAAGTGTTTTTTTTAAAAAAAAAAAAAAACCAAAACCAGAGTTTTCATTTGTAGAAATGAAACAATTTGAAACTTTTTATAAAAAAACCCAAAATCTTAAACAATAAAATCATCCAAACTGACTCTTTCGTGTTTAGGTTTGGATGAATTGGAGTTTTCTCCCTAAATCTTTCAGCAGAAAATTTCCACTCAGCTACAGCACTTTTCATCCATAGCTCTCGAAGTGCTTTTCTCAGCATCAATATGTGCATTCTACAGGTGGGACAGCAATGACACAGGAAGGGAAAGTGACTCAAGTCACAACTGACAAGTCATTCGGTGCAGCAATGAGAGATACGGTTTTGAACCTGGGTGTCCTGACTCTCAATGTGGTGCCCAGTTCACTAAATTGTTCTGCCTCCTTTTAGTTGATAACCAATGTTTGCATTGCCTCATCTTTTATGCTCCTTTGAAAACCCAGCCTTAACGAAGGAGCTTACCTTCTAGATGTGGGAACTGGGCACCTAACTACCTTAAGCCCCTGTTTCTAATTCTTGACACAGACTGGATTCCTGCATACGTAGCAGAATAGGTTCTTAACTTGGAACTAGAGATGGTGGGAATTTCTTTCCTCCCCCTCCCCTTTGGAAAAGGTGATAATACTTTTTTTAATTATTGGCAAAATGTTCAGTGAAAAAAAGCCTCACAATAGAAAATGTCCGTGTAAAACCACTGAAAAAATATTTTTGTGCAAACCCTTCTGAAAACCAAATATGTAAATAAATAAATAATTACATTCTGTTTTCATACAATAAATAATTAAATACAATATATTTTTTAAAGTTTTCTAATGAAAAAAATCTTTTGATAAAAACAGACATTTTTCTTGACATTTTCATTTTGTCAAAACCCCAATTTTCCATCGAAAAATCATTTGAAGCAAATACATTGATCAACCCTAAGCAGAACCTGAGTAAGTAAAGAGAGTCAAATCCTTCTATACTTTTTTCCTGCTTATTTTCAGGTTTGTGGGGAAGTGCCATTGGTAGCAAAAAGGCAAATGACAAAATCATAAAAGGTAAGCCAGTTTCTGTCCTCATAGTATGCTGGGGTCAGAGCTCAGGTCCTCAACTTAGTGCAGTGGGGATTCCCTACAGGGGAGTCTCCTTCATCAACTCCAGAACAAGCTTTCTGCACTGGTCTTAAATAACCCAGGTCTGGGGACTTGTACAGCATATTGCAAAGTGCATCTCTTTGTGTGCTCTGCTGTGTGAGAGGGTGTTTTGTGTTCTGCAGACTATTTATTTATTCAGTCTATTTTAATTTACGACAAAGGCTCCTAGATTGGCTGATGGTTGACTCTTCTTCATTTTTATTACAGGAGATCAGAAAGCCACAGTTTTTTATGGAAAAAATGCTTGCCTTTTGCTAACTAAAATAGTAAAATAAGTCTGAAAAATTGGGGTTTACTACACTTTTCTCAAATTTTTTTATATCCCCCCAACTCCACTTTTTCCAGTGAGTAAAAAAAAAAGAGTGGGGAGTAAAAAAGAGAAAGTGGTTGTAAAATACAGTGAAAATCTAAACACCAAAAATAGAAAAATTACTTTTTCTTGGCTTCTAAAAACTGAAATAAATTGCCATATTATATTGGTTTTTTTGTTTCCTTTCATAGTTTCCTACTGCCAGGGCGGGGTTGGGGGGGAAAGGTCAAAACTTATATTTTCCCATGGAAGATTTCAACTTTGATGAAGCCACATTTTCAGACAGGAAAAAAAGTTAGTCAAAATGTTTACATCAGTTCTAATTTGATATATTTAAAAAAAAAAAGTAATTAACCAGTCAATAAGTTAAATGGTGTGTGTGGGGGGGGGTTTAATAAAATCTAGATGATAGTTTGAGCCATATGGACATACAGGAAGGCATATGTAAGTCAGTCCCACTCAAAATGTCACTTTGTCCCTCTCTTGTTTAACCACAAATAGAGATGGCAGTAACTTCAGTAAGTGTCCTAGGCACCTCTAGAGGGGGACACAGCACCACAAAAAGAAGTTGTTCAACATGGAATGAAGAAAATTGTCACAGGGTATAGATTTAGTGACAAGTTTCATGGAGAGCAGACAGAAATGGATGTGCTATCATTTCATCAATATATTCTTTTCCCTAAATCATTGTAACCTAAAGGTTGTTTTCTAAAGGACTGAATCATTGTCAATGTATTGTGAAATGACTGACTACTAATTGTTATTTTCCCCCCAGATATATTGTTTGGCTTCTTTATGGGGAAAAAAGGATCAGGTTCACCATTCCCGGCCACTGTAGAAAGTAGGTAATTATAGTCTCATAGACTCTAAGGTCAGAAGGGACCGTTATGATCATCTAGTCTGGCCTCCTGCACAATGCAGGCCGCAGAACCTCACCCACTCCCTCCCGTAATAGACCCCTAAGCTATGACTGAGTTA
>NW_027132510.1:0-4309 GCF_026122565.2 Emydura macquarii macquarii | reverse complement strand
ATGTGACCACATGCTTCCACATGCTTTTGATTTTGCTTAGCCAAACTACAAGGCCTCAGATTGTCACAGTGAGAGAAGGCCCAAAGACAGGTAGGCTGTGATTTTGATTCTTTGTTTCTACACTCTTATAACTAGCTAAGTGACAAGAATATACATAAACAAACATGGGCCATTACAGGCAGCTCTAAATAGCTATATTCTAACACCCAGCAAGCCAGCCGGACCAAAGACCGGGCTGCAGAGGGCCTGAATAACCCAGCAGGAGGTAAGAAACACACACTTGTACAAAGAGGGTTCTTGGAAACCTGGACACCATGGTTTGAGCAGAAACCAAATCAGCACCATGAGGTCCCATGGAGACTTGAACTCAGACTACCGGATTTAGAGCCCTGAGTGCTGCCCATTACACTATGGGACCAACTGCCCTTAGGGTGTCTGCACACATGTGCCATGCAGCTGGCAGGCTGGCACATAGAAGTCTTTTCTTCTTCCTCTCTTGAGACTCGCTCTCCCTCCCCCGTGCTACTTCTCCCATCTGTTTTCTCTCCCTATTTCATTCTCAGCACCTACACCCACAGCATTTGCCTGGAGACAGAGATTGTGTTTTCTGTTTCCACCTGTGTTGAAGTGGCCTCGATCCCTCTCCTTAAAGACTCACCAGGTGAAAAGGGACCTTTCCAGGAAATGGCCGTGGCATTTGGGACTCTGTCTGTCGCTCTGGACAATTACAGGATTCACTGCGGTGCTGGCACAGAAGGCAAATGCCTGCCTAGGGGCTTGAACATATTAAGAGCTCGACGTTCTGCCAAATTAACTAGTCAGACAGGTGTTAAGCTGCTCTGACCGATTACATCACAAGAGGAACCAGGCAAGCAAAATGAGGCAAAAACATCATAGGAAACCTCCCTCTTTTCCTTCCCAGCCACTACTCAGCAGCAGGATTTCTCCTTCTCTTCTGTCCTGTGCCTTGTTGCCACTTACTCTCAGCAGCTATACAGCCGGACTGCCCAGCCACCTGCTACACCCCAATCCCCTGATACTTAAGCCTGTCTGTCGGTGGCCTTCCCCTGGTATGATCTGGATTGCTGCATGGCTGCATCACCCCAATCCCCAAACCTTTCTTTCTGTGCTCTGCTTGGAGAATCCCCACTCCTGGGCTATTCACTCACAACCTCCAGCATGTGAGCTGCTTCTAGTGACGTGAAGGAGTGATTCTACACAACCACTCTTTGAATTATGCAACAGAATGTCCCAGCCATTACCCCCAGTTCCTCATGCAACCCGAGATACCTCCATCTTCAAATGTTCAGTTATGCCCACTGAACAGTTTAAGCTCATAGAAGTTTGTCAATTAAACAAAGAAATTGATATGCACCAGCCTTGCTATTCCAAGTGGAGTGTCCAACATACTCTAACCAAACACACTACTTTTGGTAAAGGAAACAAAACAATTTATGTGTTACAGAAGGATTTGAAGTGATTAGAAGTCAAATTATAAGAAGTCAGATTAGGTGAAGAGCAACACAAGGGTTTCATTAATCAAAGGTCTTTTACAAACTCATTTTTCCCTATGCAATATATAATTCCAGCCCGGGGGATATTGAAAAGTTGAGGAGTCAGAAGATGTCGCTTTCACTTATTATCTCCTCTCCAGAGTGCAGGTCAAAATCTGAAAATCTACAATCCTTTCTCCTCCACAAGACAGCCCCATATCAGGATCCTTCTAACAGAGTCTACAGTCCTGCCCATCCTTTGATCTTTGGCCCCCTGAGCCTGGCTACCCCAGACTCCCCTCAATCTTTGCTGCCCAACCCTCCTTTCTAAATGTTAAAATCCCCATTGGGGAGGGAGAAGAGCACGATAGCCATGAGTCTCTGTGGAGCAGAAATATCTTGTGCAGCTCACTGACTGGCTGGGGGATTGAGCTGCTCACCTGCTACAGCTTCTCAGGGATATGATTTTGATGAATTGAAAGAACAAGAATAAAATCTGTGTTCTTCCTATCTAAGCCCATTTGTCTCCTTTTGCCATACGTGTGAAAGTCCCTCTCTTCCCCAGTCATCAGGTCACACCTGGATTCTCTGGGCTCAGCCCCACCTGGATTGAGAGGGCCAAGTTTCTGGAGTGACTCCAGATTGATGCTGGGGCAATTGAGATCAGATTCTGGTCCTAAGTCCAAGCCCTGTCCTGGAGTGTCTCTGGGTGAACTACGATCTGAATCCACCCCCCAATACTGACGTGCCTGGATTTGGGTGTTAATTTTTAGACGCTTTTGAAATTTTTCAGACTGTGTGTTTGTGTGTCTGTGAGAGAGAGACAGAGAAAGAATTTCCCTCTTTTCCTCCCAGAAAACAAACTTGTTCTGGAAACATCTCGAATGTGTCCCTCCTATTTCTCATCAGTGTTTGATCATGGCCACTGCCTTTGCCCCAGGGCACGTTTTCTGCAGCTCAGTGTTTTTCAGTGCAAAGAATTGGGAAATAATCCCAGGAGCGGCGGCATTGTTCCAATTCCTCAATACCAAGCCACCTTCAAAACAACCCCGTTCTCCATGTTAGAAGCAGTGCTCTGAGCCGGGGTGGGTGGGTTTTCAGGGGCTGCTGACATCCCTCCATTTCTTCCCCCATGCTCCCTGGGTGCCCCCTGCCATCTCCTATTGCCAGGAGCTCTGTGCAACCCCACCCCCTGTTACATCTCGCTCCATTACCAGGGGCTTTTCCCATTTTCAGTGCTTGGGCCAAGCAGAAGCCTTGTTATCTGGGGGAGATCAGAAAACTTGGAGTGGGAGAAAGGGAGACCCCTGCACCCGCTGCCCTCTGATTAGCAGGGCCACAAGCGCCTCGACAATTCTCTGTGGATCAAAGCACTGATTGACAGCTCCAGTTATACAATTTCCAGTGTAACAACTCCTCCCCCAGTCAACCTCCCAAGAGTGGTTCAAGAAGGCCACATTTCTTGGGACTTTTTGCTAATTCTGGAGACCAAAACCACCGAGTCTACAGGAAACTTGCCATGGGTTGAAGGCAACTGGCCAGGTTCAACCCTTAGTGGAAATCGGGGGAGGATAGGACATTCTGGAGACATTGTTTTAAACAAATCTGTTTTGTGGCAGATGGAAAAGGGAAATTTACATGCATACACACACAAACGTTCTCACACACACATGCACAAACAGACACACACAGAGACACAGAGTTTGAAAAATGTCAAGCAGGGTGAATAATTAACACCCAAACCCAAGCGTGTCAGGTGTGGATTCGGATCTCAGCTCACCCAGAGCCACACCAGGGCAGAGGCTGGACTGAGGGCCAGAATCTGTTCTCCATTCTACCAGAGTCAATGCAGGTGGAGGTGAGCCCGCAGAATCCACATGTCACCTGGTGCCCAGGAAAGCGAGGGCCTTTCAGTCTCAGTATCTTCCCCATTCTCTGGAGGAATCTGAGCCAGGGGAAGCACAGCTGGGGCAGTCAGAGAACAGACAGCAGCTCTGGGCAATGCCCTGACCCACAGAGCACTCACAGAAGCAATGCTGCCCTATGGCTTCAGCTAGAGATGCACGGCTGAGTAAGGGACAATACGGCCAGTACTCCTGGGATCTCTCTGCATGTTAGGGAAGGGAGCCTGTTTGGTTGGAGTGGGGTCCAGTGGGAGCCAGGACTCCTGGGATCTATCTCTAGCTCTGCGAGAAGTATGGGGTCTAGTGGTTAGAGCAGAGGTTGTGCCTAGGTCCCATTGACACTAGTCTACCAGTTAAAGGTACTTGACAGTGGCTTGGCTTCATTTCTCATCGTCTCCATGGCCAGTTCCCTCCTGAAGTCCCCGTCATCTCTTCCTTTGAGACACGATGACATGTTTCCGGCTGCCCAAATGCTTGGGTTCCTTACTTGCCTGGAAATTTTCAGGTTGGAACCACCATCCCAGTGTATATGTGTGGAGGTGTGGGGCCGACAGGGGAGAGTGGGTGTCTCCACTGGAGCAGAAGGGAAAAGATGCAGGAAGGGCTCCTATGTCACTTCTCTGAAATCCCAGTTCCCATGCATCACTGCAGGGAGGGAGGCTGCACTGATCCCCCCACAAACCTCCTTTCAAGGTGGCCCCAATGGATGGTCATCACTGGTCACTCCAGCTCATTCTAAGGTAGGTGTCCTTCCCCCTGAGCCAGCTCTGGGTGTTAGATTTGAGGCACTGGGGGGAACATGGTGTTAAAAATTGCAGATCTGGGGTCTGTGAATGCTCCAGACTCCTGGGTTCTGTTCCTGGCTCTGGGAGGGGAGTGGAGTGTATTGGTTAGAGCTGGGAGGGATGGATG